>NC_067479.1:116093652-116393652 GCF_947179515.1 Apodemus sylvaticus
TGGATCAAGGACCTCCACATAAAGCCAGACACTCTGAAGCTAATAGAAAAGAAACTGGGGAAGACCCTTGAGGACATCGGTACAGGGAGAAAGTTTCTGAACAGAACACCAATAGCGTATGCTCTAAGAGCAAGAATTGACAAATGGGACCTCATAAGGTTACAGAGTTTCTGTAAGGCAAAGGACACAATCAAGAGGACAAATCGGCAACCAACAAATTGGGAAAAGATCTTCACCAATCCTACATCAGATAGAGGGCTAATATCCAATATATATAAAGAACTCAAGAAGTTAGACTCCAGAAAACCAAACAACCCTATTAAAAAATGGGGTACAGAGTTAAACAAAGAATTCTCACCTGAAGAACTTCGGATGGCGGAGAAGCATCTTAAAAAATGCTCAACTTCATTAGTCATTAGGGAAATGCAAATCAAAACAACACTAAGATTTCATCTTACACCAGTCAGAATGGCTAAGATTAAAAATTCAGGAGACAGCAGGTGTTGGAGAGGGTGTGGAGAAAGAGGAACACTCCTCCACTGTTGGTGGGGTTGCAAATTGGTACAACCACTCTGGAAATCAGTCTGGCGGTTCCTCCGAAAACTGGGCACCTCACTTCCAGAAGATCCTGCTATACCACTCCTGGGCATATACCCAGAGGATTCCCCACCATGTAATAAGGATACATGCTCTACTATGTTCATAGCAGCCCTATTTATAATTGCCAGATGCTGGAAAGAACCCAGGTATCCCTCAACAGAAGAGTGGATACAAAAAATGTGGTATATCTACACAATGGAGTACTATTCAGCCATTAGAAACAACAAATTCATGAAATTCTTAGGCAAATGGATGGAGCTAGAGAACATCATACTAAGTGAGGTAACCCAGACTCAAAAGGTGAATCATGGCATGCACTCACTAATAAGTGGTTATTAACCTAGAAAACTGGAATACCCAAAACATAATCCACACATCAAATGAGATACAAGAAGAAAGGAGGAGTGGTCCCTGGTTCTGGAAAGACTCAGTGAAACAATATTCGGCAAACCCAGAACGGGGAACTGGGAAGGGGGGGAAGAGAGGACAGGGGAAGAGAAGGGGGCTTACGGGACTTTCGGGGAGTGGGGGGGCTAGAAAAGGGGAAATCATTTGAAATGTAAATAAATTATATCGAATAAAAAAAATTAAAAAAAAAAAAGATGCCTACGTGCTCATTTCCTGAGGGCAGGCAGACCCCTGGCGGTTTGCACCACCAGAAATCTAAAGCTCAGGGTGTTACAATGCCTAGTGATCCTTTTGTGTCCCTGCAGACAGCAAATATGGCTGCAGGGCTTCTCTCCTTCCGAGAATCTGTCTTTTAATAAAATGCCTAGAACTGCAGTTTGATGGTGATCAAGTACCCTGCTGGTTCAGATGTTTGAACTTCCACTCCACCACCCCCCCAACTGGTGAGGTTATATGGAACCTTTAGGAGATGAGCCTGTTGTGTAACTTCTGGTGAAACATGAACAAAATCTACTTACTCCGGGAAGGGAACCAATGACAGAGCAAAGAAACAATGTTACCAAAGAACTTGGCAAAGCAATGGGTTTATTCTGCTTAGTTATGGGAATATGTGTAAGGGGTCCTTAGAAGAAGAATGACTCAGGGTATTCTTTAATCACCATAAAGAACCTACCTCAGCCTGGATGACAAATCATGAACCCTTTATTCCTGAAAATCTGTGGGACTTGTCGGCAAGCAGACACTAAAGTAGTCTCTCAGTAGTCCTTTCTGCTTATAGAAACTCAGGGAGAAAGGAACTCTGCAAATCTGATAATTTCATGAACTTCCTGCAACTTTTAAATTGGTTATTTCTTGAGTCACACACCTCCATTTAGGATGAAATGTTAGTACTTGAGAGTTTTAATGGTAGCTCTGTATCCTGCCTGCTACCAACACGTCAAAGCATGCTACACATTCCCATTGTCCTAAGGACCACATCTGTCTCCTCTCTATCCAGAGGCACCTTTGTCTCTTGGGGACAAATATCCCTCCTCCTTCTCCCTTGTTCCCTTCCCCTTCTCTCTTGCCCACCCTCTATTTCCTTGCCCTCTGTCTGTTTAGGGAAAATTAATCTGCTTTGTACTGTGACTTGGTCTTGGTGGTCCTGAGCCAATACTTTCTCTTTCAAATGCTCAGTGGGTAATGTGCGTCTCTAGCATATAAGAACTCCTAGGTTTGATTCACAACACCATATACAACTGCAAGTGATGGTACACACCTCTAATCTAGCACTCTGGAGGTAGAAACAGGAGAATCAAAAGTTGAAAGTCATCCTAAGCAATATAGGATATTTACAGCCAGCCTTGAATACAAAGGGCCCTGTCTCAGTATTCAGTAATTACTGAGTATGTGCTATGCACACACACAGCCTAAGACTTAACCCCAATCACCATATTACAAACGGGAATATATAGAATGTATATCAGAGTTTTCTAAAACAGAAGAACTGACCACTGAATCCATATTAAATTGGTATTCATGGAGTGGCTTACAGGCTGTGGTCTAACTACTCCAATAGTGGCTGTCTCCCAATGGAAAGTTCAAGAATCCAATAGATTTTCAGTGCATAAGGCTAAATGTCTGAGCTGTTCTTGAGTATATGTTGGGATCCCAAAGAAGTTAGCTTTAGCACCAGTGAAGGAACCTCTGCAGCAGGACAGAGAAGCTTCCAGAGAGAAGGAAGATACATAGGCAAAAGACAGGGTCTTCCTTCTTCCAGGATCTTTTATAGAGGCTTCCACCAGAAGGTGTGGCCCAGATATAGGGTGGGTCTTCTGACCTCAATGATCCACTTTTATGACAAGTCTTCTCATCTCAAATAATCCAATTAAGAAAAAAAAATTCAATCTTGTAGGTAGTCGGTCCTGAAATGTCCTGAAAACATGCATACAAAACATACAAAACATGCAAAAGAACAATACTCTATGAACTGAGATTATATAATAATAATAATAATAATAATAATAATAATAATAATAATATAACAATGAATGGAAGAAGAAGTCATGAATTTGAAGACACTGGGGAGGGAGAAATGTAAAGGTCTGAAGGGTGGAGAGGGAATGGGAGGGGAGGGTAGGCCTCACTGAGCCATGGTCGCCATGCTTGAGTCTCCCCAGAGTCTCCTCGTGGACTTGTCTTCAGGTAAGGGTTGTAGGCTTATATTTTTCAGAATCTACTTTACTAAGTGTACTTAAATGCATTAACTTACCTCCTAACCCACCACCAATCATAGATAGCAGAAAGGAAAGGTTAATAGGACAATGGGAGGTTTAGACTTGTTTAGAAGTAGCTCTTTGGAGTTAATCCAATCTGTGTTGTCAGGATATCAACAATTCACTTCCCAGGAATCAACAGCAGCAGCAGTTCGATCCACTTACAAAATCCATTCAGGGATCAAAACAGCAGTTTGATGCAGAAGAAACTCAGAGGCTCTGCCAATTGGGCTGAGTCTGTGGAAGCAGCAAGAAGCCACCAGAACACTACCAGAAGTTCTTTGGTGTGTTTCTCTCTATGAATTCATGACAAAAGATGACCAGCAAATAGTGGCAAGGTAAACCAATACCACATAGCATCATCTGCTGTCTGTTGGGCTATATTTATACCCGTTCCAAACATCATGTGGCCTCTAAAACATCCTCTCTAGCAAAACACCACATGCCCCTTTTCTAGGCTGCCTCCAGGAAAACATCATGTGTCTGTTCTCAGCAAAAGATCCTCCCACATGTCTGCTTCAGCAAAAACATCCTCTCACAAGACAGTTTCCAGAAAACATCACATGAAACAACTGAGTCTCCAAAGAAACAAGAAATTTCTACTTCAAAGGGTTCTGGGTAGGACACAAATGACTCAGTAAAAACATTTCGAAAATCATTTGAAACATTTCAACATTGTCTGGGACCTAAAGAGACTCTGTATTACAGGCCTGTGATAAGGTTCATAGGTGTTCCATGGCTATAGTGTTAAATATGTGCCCAAGAGATTTTCATAAGTAGGAACTCAAAGGACAAACAGTCGTGGTTGACACCGGAAAGACTAGGTATAAGAAGTTCTGTCCCAAAATGCTGGAGTGGAAAAGAAGCAAATCTTTAAAGTTGTTATATTCCACCAAGAGAACCATCTGGAATCTAGTGTAAGTAGACCAGATCCCTTCTAAAGGGATGTGAACTAAGGAGCTAGAGGCATAGGATGGGTGAGGACGGCACTGTGGAGACTTGTATATGTGAGTCTGTGGCGTGGTCAGCTGGCAGGCATGTGAGCCTGTGCTGAGGAAAGGATACTTGGCTGCAGTAGAGCAGATGCCAGAAATGAGAGACCACGTGATCAGAAAGCAAAAAATAGGAGAGAGTCCCAGAGCTCCTCCTGCCCTCTAGCCTGGGGTTGGTATCCTTTCTGGATACACCCATCCTTTTTCTACAACTTCTCTTTTACCTGATTGTGAAATGGTCCACAGACTAATGTGTTTGCAGAGTCGCCCCTGGCTGACTGGACTGTTAGAAGGTTGTAGAACGTTGGGGAAGTGGCTTCTTGCTGCAGGAAGCACATCAACAGTGGCAGATCTTAAGATTTCATAGCCTAGTCCTGTTTATTGTCTGCTTTCTGCTTCTTGCTTACAGACACGTGTGAACATCTGCTCTGTGTTCCATCTCCACATGTTCCCCTCCATGAGGACTATAAACAAAAGGAGCCCTTCACACCTAAGCTGCTTTTGTAACAGGTATTTATTCACAGAGATGAGAAAGGCAAGGCATCTGTTACACCCTTTAGCCCAAGCAAACCTGAATGTAGTCCTGTTATTTGCCTTTAGCTGTCAATGAAAAACATTTCTAGTTTACAAGCAGTTACCCTGTAAACACCAATCTAATGTGAAGCATTCTTTACAAGAAACGGGTACTCAATAATTTGGCATTATAAAAATAAACAAACAAAACATAAAATCCAGAGAAAATGTTCTGAAGCAACAGCCTTCCACCATGATTTTACAAGTTTATGCCCTAATTTATGCATTGGTTGCTTCAAAGTCTGGCCAATACAAATTATCCCTCTTCCTCCTCCCCCTTGAGAACCCCATCTTTCATGGATGAATGGAGAGTCTTCTTGAATCTGGAATTTGAGGTGACAGGCACAACAATCTCAAAGGCTAGATTAAGCATCTTGGCAACCTCAGACACTCTTAGCACATCTGCTGTTACAAACTCTGCCAAAGACAGCCCAGGAGGCAGGGATGGGGAATGGAGAAAAGTTCTTAGTCTGACAAAGGTGACTAACTCAGGATCAGATTCAGGTCACCCTCAAAGGGTGTGCTAGGGATGAGATGCCCAAGTGTATCACATGCCCATATGTTGAACACATATGCATCATATGTGTGCACCATCCTTCTCTCATTCCCTGTACACATGTGCTCCACAACCCAGAAATGCAAAGGAAGGACTGAGGACGATACCACAGTAGAAGCATAGCGGTTAATAATGTCCATTTGTTAGGAACAGAGTGGAATATCTGAGGCCAGTGTTTAATTTTTTTTCTGTTAAATTCCACAATCTATGACCTTAGGCCCTGAGCCCTGACTAACGGGGCTGAAGAATAAAGCAAGGACAGATGTATGGACACAATGACAGTGACGCTGGAAGCAAGTGACATCACTACCTCTGCAACTGGGACCTTCAAGGGGAGAGGCTAGCCTTAGCAGGAGGTTGCTCTAGGTGAGCAGTCTCAGGCTTCAACCATTAGTGGAAGAAGCTGCAGTTGCTAGTCCTTGTACATATTTGTCAATGCCCATAAACACTAATATTCACACCAGATTGTATGCACAAAGTTGTGCCATTCCTCTTGAGTCTGGTCCATACGCATAATGACTTTGCCAATTTTCCATGGTTCCAAAGCCCTGGAGTCATGCACATGGCTGTGCCTATGTCAACAATTCACATTCACTCAGGACTTGCCTCATTCCAGGCTTCTTCCATCCCTACAGAACATTAAAATACACATAGGCAAACTCTAAAATGTTATCTTCTGTGCCTTGATTTCAAAGTTCCTATCTTGGGCAAGGTGAGCTCTCAAAGGCATTTGCTATTTCAGTCGCAGCCTATTCAGAAAGACATCATGCTACCTCATAAGATTTGTTACACTCTTTGTCAGTGTAAATCTGAAAAATTTCAGTAATTCTCTAACAGGCTTACTTACTTACTCCCTCAAATAAATCTTCTATTTTTAAGATAACCACTAAAAATTGAATTTTTCTTTTCACTCTCAGTTGTTTCATATCTTCTATCATAGACACTTCCAAATTTCACTAGAAGTCTTAAGAAAAATCAATTGATGAGGAAACACAAGCTTGAAAGACAATGACAAGCTATAGATTTGAATCTGTGCCTAAAGTTGACAGTGATTCAGTGAATGTCTCACTTCTCTTAAGAAAGTGAAATGGAATCTTGGATATCTGTGAGTCTCAACCAAGAATTCTCACCACAATTCCCTGGAAGCCTGTTAATATTTCAGGTTTTAGAACCTCCACACATGCATGCAACAGAAAGCAGCAACAGCAATAACAACCACAAATCCCAGGCCTTAAAACTACTGCTACCTTGTGACAATTTTAGGCAGGAAAAAAATGTGTGTATTGGGTACTAGCTAAGTAGCTAATCTATAACCAACAAGCACCTAGGAAACAGTAAAGTCTGAGTAGCTAGCTAATCCTGCCCACATTACTTTCTTTGGGATTGTATCCTGTGGCTATTTTTACTGGCAGTGGTGATAATCAGTAATATAGTTTTGACTTAATCTAACCTCATTCTCCTAGAATTCTGTCTGCAAGTTGGACCATGGTGGCTTACTCCTGATCCAAAGACAAGAAGAACTGGTTCAGGACCTCTGAGGGTGCTTCTTTCCCAGTGAGATCACAGGCATCGCCTAGTACTAATGTGAGAAATTCTTCATATACCAAGATGGTCAATTTAAAATCTCTCACAGCTTGTGCGTAGGTGGACTTCAGAGTCTGTGGACAATGCTCAAAATAGTCCGAGCTCCCACATTAGGCTTCAGACAAAGTCTGCTGCTGTCTCCCTGTTCTTTGTGTAGCATATTCTAAACCTTCAGATGGATGCTCATGGACTTGCAAGGGGTATCCTTGCAAGTGAATCAGTCAGTACACCAGCCCAGGGATATGCTGATTCTTACAAACGTACAAACGAAAATAAAAATGAAACTATTGTTGGTAATATCTAATGTAGTACAAATAATTCCAAAATAATATCTAATCAGCTAAGTACAAATAGAATCATTTAACTTAAGCAAAGAATCACCAAACAACAAGATCCCATCTGCCTTCCCCACTTTGGAGAAACAAATAACAGTGTTTGAATCTCCCCCAAAACAATGTGTTTTCGATTCCAGATGCTACGGTAACACTGTGGTTCTGTGGTCTTTCAAAGCACTTGGCAAAAAGTCTTATAACTTTTTCAGTAAATAAACTGGACTAAAAACTTCCCATTGGGACACAGCCTGCAAAGCATTCACACATTCATTCACTACCCACATTATAGAGAGTCATTCAATTGAACCCTTACTTCTCCATAAATATTTTCCAGCCTTTGTCCCAGTGTCTATAGATGGTTATTCACTCAAGAGTTGTAATTATGAAAAAGTGGAAAGCACAGAAAGTGTAAAGAAAGACAGGCGGGGAGGAGAGAGGGAAGGAAGAAAAATGGAGGATTCACTTCTTCCAGATTAGATTCGTAACTCGTTCCCTATCCTTGTATTCTATTTGATGTAGTCTTTTCTCTCTTTTTTTTTTTTACTTTTATAATTACCTTGTATTTATTCCCATTTTTCTTAACTATTTCTTTTTTTAAAATATTTTTTATTCGATATATTTTTTATTTACATTTCAAATGATTTCCCCTTTTCTGGCTCCCCACTCCCCAAATCCCATAAGCCATTTTCCCTCCCTCTATTCCCCCATCCAACCCTTCCCACTTCCCTGTTCTGGTATTCCCCTATACTGTTGCACTGAATCTTTCTAGGACCAGGGGCCACTCCTCTGTTCCTCTTGGACATCAATTAATATGTGGATTATGTCTTGGGTATTCCACATTTCTAGGCTAATATCCACTTATCAGTGAGTGCATACCATGATTGATCTTCTGAGACTGGGTTACCTCACTTAGTATGATGTTCTCCATATCCATCCATTTGTCTAAGAATTTCATGAATTCATTGTTTCTGATGGCTGAATAGTACTCCATTGTGTAAATATTCCACATTTTTTGTATCCATTCCTCTGCTGAGGAACACCTGGGTTCTTTCCAGCTTCTGGCTATTACAAACAGGGCTGCTATGAACATAGTGGAGCATGTGTCCTTATTGCATGCCAGGGAATCCTCTGTGTATATGCCCAGGAGTAGTATAGCAGGGTCCTCCACTGCTGGTGGGATTGCAAGATGGCACAACCACTTTGGAAATCAGTCTGGTGGTTCTTCAGAAATCTGGGCATGACACTTCCAGATGTAGTCTTTTCAAAAAACATCTTTTGGAAGCTGTGGTGACTTGAAAATGCTTGTCCCAAGGAATGGCACTATTAGGAGGTGTGGCCTTGATGTTGTAGGTATGTCACTGTGAGCATGGCCTTTAAGATCCTCATCCTAGGTGTCTGGAAGCCAGCTGCCTTCAGAACAAGAGGTAGAACTCTCAGCTCCTCCAGCCCCATGTCTGCCTAGATGCTGCCACGATGCCACCCTGATGATAATGGACTGCTCCTCTGAACTTGTAAGTCGGTCCTGATTAAATATTGTTTTTTATTAGAGTTGTTTTGGTCATGGTATCTGTTCATAGCAGTAAAACCCTAAATATGCAGGGGCCTAGGGGTGTGGTGATATGTTCAGTGATAAAGCACTTGCCGGGCCATCAGTGGGGCTGAGTTTGAGTTTTATTTCTAGCACCACAAAATAACACAGAAGCCATCCTATCCCTTGCACCATGTCTTTCTGTGTGTATGTCATTACTCTAGCTTTACCTGATACCACATTTCAGTGTGTTATGCCCTTTCTATCTTATACTGATGGTTTCAGCTTCTGTTTTCCTATTTTTTATTTAATTTATTCTATTCCCATATCCCCCAGATCTATTATTGTCTTCCATAGCTGAAGAGTAAAAAGTTCAATGCTTAAAACACAGAAAATGTTTTCATTTTTATTGAATATTTTATTTATTTACATTTCAAATGTTATCCCTTTCCAGATCCCCCCCCCAGAAACCCCCTATTCCATGCCTCTTCCCCCGGCTTCTATGAGGGTGTGCCCCCATTCACCCACTCACCTGCCTCCCCACCTTTGCATTCCCCTACACTGGTTTTATTTGATCCACCTGTACTTGAGCTTTGTACAAGGAGATAAAAATGGATCTGGTTTTATGTGGAGGTCCTTGTAAATGAGATGCACTGAAGATGCATAGAAGAGAAACTGAGGGAAAGTCTCAAACACATGGGCACAGAGGAAAAGTTCCTGAACAGAACACCAATGGCTTATGCGCTAAGATCAAGAATTGACAAATGGGACCTCATAAAATTACAAAGTTTCTGTAAGGCAAAGTACACTGTCAATAGGACAGAACTGCAACCAACAGATTGGGAAAAGATCTTTACCAATCCTACATACAATAGAGGGTTAATATTCAAAATATACAAAGAACTCAAGAAGTTAGACTCCAGAGAACCAAATAACCTTATTAAAAATGGGGAATAGAGTTAAACAAAGAATTCTTAAATGAGAAAACTAAAAGGACTGAGAAGCACCTAAAGAAATGTTCAACATCTCTAATCTTCAGGGAACTGCAAATCAAAACAACCCTGAGATTCCACCTCACACCAGTCAGAATGGCTAAGATGAAGAACTCAGGAGACAGCAGATACTGGCAGAAGATGTGGAAAAAGGAGAATACTCCTCCATTGCTGGTGGGATTGCAAGCTGGTACAACCCCTCTGAAAGCCAGTCTGGCAGTTCCTCAGAAAATTGGTCCTCAGGACCCAGCTATACCACTCCTGGGCATATACCCAAGAATATTCTCCAACATGTAGTAAGGACACATGCTCCACTATGTTCATAGCAGCCTTATTTATGATAGCCAAAAGCTGGAAACAACCCAGATGCCCCTCAACAGATGAATGGATACAGAAAATGTGGTACATTTACACAATGGAATACTACTCACCTATTAAAAACAATGACCGTGAAATTCCCAAGCAAACAGGCAGAACTTGAAAATATCATCCTGAGTGAGCTAACTCAGTCACAAAAGAACAAACAGAGTTTGTACTCTTTGAAAAGTGGGTATTAGCCCCAAAGTTCAGAATACCCAAGATAGAATTCACAGACCATATGAAGCCTAAGAAGAATGAAGAAGGGTCCATCCCATATACAGTCATCAAACCCAGATGTTGCTGTGGATGCTGGGAAGAGCTTGCTGTCAGAAGCCTGATGTGGCTGTCTCCTGAGAGGCTCTGCCAGAGCCTGACAAAGACAGAGGCGGATGCTCGCAGCTAACCACTAGACTGAGTGTGGGGTCCTCGATGAAGGAGTTGGAGAAGGGACTGAAGGAGCTGAGGGGGTTTGCAGCCCCATGCAGGGAGCAACAGTGTCAACAGGTCAACCACCCCCCCCCCCCGGAGCTCCAGGGGACCAGACCACCAAGCAAAGAATACACATGGAGGGACACATGGCGCTGTCTACATATGTGGCAGAGGATGACCTTATTGGACATCGGTGAGAGGAGAGGCCCTTTGGCCTGAGGCTGTTCGATGTCCCATTGTAGGGGAATGCCATGGCAGGAGAACAAAAGTGTGTGGGTAGGGGAGCACCCTTATAGAGGCACTGAGAATACTGGGAAGAAAGATGCAGTCTTCCCCAATCCAAGCAGTGTCATCATCATCATCATCATCATCATCATCATCATCATCTTCATCATCATCATCATCATCGTCGCTGCCATAGTCTTCCGCAGAACAGAGGTTCAGCCAAAATCTTACAGGCCTCAGAAGGTAAGCCCACTCAGGGCAAATAACCAGGCTCCCAAGTCTCACTGGCTACCATGGCAGCACCAATGTCAGCAGAAGGGACTACGGCAGGGGAGTTTCAGTGGGTAATGACAAGTGGCTGTTATGGGCAGCCAGCAGGCAGCACCTGGGGCAGCAGCAGGGTTGGCAGGGATGTGAGGCTGCCATGCAGGTCTAAGGACCAGCAACGAACGCTTCAGCTCAGCCAGTCAGCCACTCTGATGGTTCTTGTGAAATCTTGTGGACTTAGTGGATGTTATAAACACTGAGGAAAGGCGTGGTAGGATCCCAAGGTAGATGCATTGCTCAGTTAGGGGCAGTAGCTAAGCTCCATTAGCATGGGAAAGGGCTTCAGTTTTTGTTCCTATGTGACTGATTATCATGATCCTCTCATCAGGTTGTTGTGTGTATACATTCCAGAGCAGGTTTTGGCAGGGATCTGACCCCATGCCTAATGTACTCAATTCTGAGTTTCACAGGGTTTAGGCTCTCTCAGACTTGCCAGTCCTGTTTAATGGCATGGTCCACTTACCGCACAAACATCATCATCACCATCACCATCATTGTCATCACCACCACCGCCACATTATCGTCGTCGTCGTCATCATCATCATCATCATCATCATCATCATCATCATCTATATCACTTAACATGCTATGGTTTTTAAGCTGTTGGCAGATTTGGTTAGACCTGATGAATAAGTGGTCTTTGTCACAACATTTTACAATCCTGACTGACCAGTTGGAAGCAACTAAGTGGGAAACTAGAAATGTATTAATCATGTGTTCTGGAATACCTTCACCACTGAGCTTCCAACCAGTCTCTAAAGAATCTTCATTATTCTGATTCACATCATTGCCTTTCCAAGTAATGTGTGGAGAGGGTATGATACGAAAAACAACCCACCAGACATTATACTACTGAACTCGTTCTTCAAAAGACACAAGTTTAAACAAGGAAGACTTTTCAGAGACAGTCCCAAGATCTGATGGCAAGATGGTCCTAGACCTTTCCTCTGCTTGTAAGTTAGGAGAAGATGGCACGGGTGTGCAGCCAGGGTAGGACCTTCTGTGGATGCTTCTGCAACTGCTCAGTTACTAAGCTAGCCATCTCCTGTTAGCCTGCAAGGTGATGGACACTGAACCCTTACAGTGAGCATGGATCCTTTCAAGTTTAGAGCTCTAATAGTAGCTTCGGCAAAACACCGAATTTTTAAAATAAGGAATGATAAAAATGTATGGACAGTCTGGAAAAATAGCTTCCCACTGTACAATTCCTTCTTACTTTATTATAAAATGACAATTTCCACAGCTCTGAGTACAGGCAAAAAGTAATTAGGGAAGCACACATGAAGGGATATGATCCAGATTCTAAAGGAGAAAAGAACAAAATGTGCTTGGCTCTGTCCATAGGGAGCAGAGAGGCCTAAGGGTCCATGTTAGGTTTCAACACTCAGGGGCTGACATGGATGGCTAATGCTGGACGTGGGGGTGTGCAGGTCAGCACAAGATGGCTGCCACCTGATGTCCAGGAAACCCAGACTGCAGTCTGTTCCGTGGCTGTCTTGGTCACTGTGCTAGCGCTGTGATGAGACACTGGCTATGCTCTGCGTCTGGATCCACAGGCAGCAGGAAGAGGACAGCTTCAAAGCACACCCCAGTGATATCCTTCCTCCAGTGTGACCACGTGTCCTAGTCCTTTAACCAGTGCCAATCCCGGGCAACCAAGTGTTCAAATCCATGGGCCTGTGGGAGCCATCATCCTCATTTAAACCACCACACTACTCCAGCAAAATGTCACTTTTTTGTGAATAGTTCCTTGAAGTTAGAGGCCTGAGTTTTCACCTTTGCCCTTTCACCTGGGCCTTTATCAGTCTGCCTGTGAGTGTCTGCCTGTAGGCTTGTGTGCCAGCCACCATGTGCATGTACCTCTGTGCTAACTTAGAAGTATGTCTAGGTGTGCTGGTTGGTATTCGATGTGTGCGGTGTGTGCATGGTTGCCTGAGGATCTCCAGGGTGAATATAGCGTGTATTCTCTACTGCTGTGTGGCTCCTGGAATCATCTTCACCCGCACATCCTCCGTCTCCTTTCTTAGCACTGCTGCTGAGACCTCACATTGGATTTTGTGAACTCACGATTAACATGAGGATCGCCTAATAAAATAATAAACTCACCTTGCATTCCTCAGAGCAGTACATTTTTGCAAATACCTTCCACCCTGCCTCACCCAATCTTACCTTCTCAGCTTGTTTTCTCCCAATGGACCCAGAGTTCATATCTGAACCCTGATTGGCACAAGTCTGGGAGTCATTCTCCTGATATTCTGTAAAGAAGTGGATGACGATGGCTTGTTAACCAGGCCCACCATGAAGAACGCACCCATCAATAGTGTGTGACCCTTTGACAGCTTCCATGGATGAAAATGTGACCCAGCTTGGAAGGCCAGGGGTAGAAATAGGTAGAGGAACAGGTAACTGTCCTCCCTTAGGACATCCTTCCTGCCTGTCCCTCTCCTTCAGTTCTACCCTACACACTCTCTCTTAAGATGTCATCTCTCTAAGGATGAGCTGGGAATATCTCCCTTGGTATTGATGTCAGTATATCCCAGTCACCGTCTTATACTCCTGGAGAGCTTCCATACAGGACTCTTGTTGGCACTTCAAACCCAGTGAACCTGGGAGGGACACCCCTCCTCCTCACCCCCACGGCTCTGGTTCTCATTTCCATTTCTGTTGTCTATGAATGCTATCTCGGTTTTCGAAGGAATAACTAGAGGAACCGATCACTAACAGCCTATTCTCCTCTTTATTTTACACACTCAGTGCCAGCAGCATCACTAAAAACCAAGTGTGTAGCTGGGAACATGTCTCCCTAAGGATCTTTGGGCTGGCTGGTCCCCACAAGACATTCTACACCAAAGTCTAGCTACCCTCCTATCAAGGCAAGGGAAAGGAATTAGGCAGTGGTGATATTCAGCAACCATATTAGGTAGAGACCTGATGGTTATCAAGGGGGATATACATGTAATTTATGAAACACCAGTTACCCGTGAGAACAATCACCAATAGATAAATTCTGAAACAAAAATACCTAGAACTAACTAGTTATAGGATACATTGGCCCCCATGTAAACTGAGAGTTTAAATGAGTTATCCTGTTGGATAAGCAAGGAAGGACTGTAAAGCAATTTATTCAAAGGATGTTAGATGTTAGATGTTAGAAATTCTCAACTCCGTGACCAGCTCATGGTCTTTGATAAAGTGAAGGACTTGAGTGACATGGGTTCTCTGAATCCAGGGTCTAAGGAACTGGGAGTTTGGATTTCTCTTGCAAATTGGCAGGACTCTGTGGCTGCCCAGGAAATGGCAATCAAGGACAGAACAGTACTCATTTAATGAGCATCCACAGATTGCATGAGCTAGACGTGGACTCTAAGTCAGAGTCAGCACCAAAAAATAGTCAAGCCTGGGCAAAGGGGTTACCTTCCTGTATGAAATTGCCCAGTAATCAGAGATAAGAATGTATCATATCAGGGGCTTTAGTTGAAAGGTTGTCTGCTGAGAGAGAGGTCTTGTTTACCTGGCATGAATTTTGAATAGCTCCAAAGTGTGTCTCTACAACTTTGTTTTACTCCAAGCATGGTTCATGGCCCAACTCCATTTCCCTCCCCAGGAGCTCATTAGTATTGTAGAATCTTAGACATCACTCAAGCCTGCTACATTAGGAGCTTTATCAAACATTTCATCTGCACATTAAACTTGGAGGTATAGGAATCCAGCAGGTGAGATTCCACTCTGCCCCCTCTGACTGACAACTCCTTGTATAGAAGCAGCAGTACCAGTGTTGGGAAGTGGGCAGTATCTTAGCCACTGTCTATTTCTGTAAAGAGAATCCATGACCACGGCTACTTATAAATGAAAACATTTCACTGGGAGCTTGCTTATAGTTTTAATGCATAAGTGAATATCCAACATAGCGGGGAGCATGACAGTGTGCAGGAGGAGCATGCAGGCTGACAGGCATCCCTGAAGTAATAGCTGAGAGCTTACATAGTGTTTGAATGTTGGACAAGGGGAACAAAAAACTGGACTTCATTTGAAACCTTGAAGCCAAGTATCATATCGCCTCCAACAAGACCACATCTCCTAATTCTTCCCCAAACAGTTCCACCAGTTAGGGACCAAGCATTCAAATATGTGAGACAATGGGGCCATTCCCTTTCACAGGCAGAAGAGACATCACAGGTGGCAGAGACATCTGTTTGATCATCATGCTCAAAGATAGTGAGCTGCAGCGTAAGATAGAAGATTTATTTCTAGAAAAAAATGTAGAATGAGTTCTGAATATGATGGCACACATTATTTTATTTTTAATTTAATTGTGTGTGTGTGTGTGTGTGTGTGTGTTGTGTGTTATCTCTCTGTGTGTATGCTCACATGTATGTTGGCAGCCAGGAAGATCAATAAAAGATAGATCTCCTGAAGCTGGAGATACAGTTGTCTGATGTCCAACATGAAGGGTTGGAGCTTAATTCAAGACTTCCACAATAGTACAAGCCCTTAATGGTTAAGTGAGTGATCTCTCCAAGCTTGATGAAACATTACTAATTAATTAGATATATTTCTGCTTTTAACCTATAGTGATATATAATTTTTTGAGACAGAGTGAAAATAACATGGACCTGCACAATATAGCTTCAGCACCTACCAGCAGGCTTGAAATGACACAGGAGGCAAATGGAAGATGCACGCTAAGCTGTCCGTGCATACTGGAGTTTTGGTCACATATACCCATGGTTTCCTTGTATCTGGACAATTACTACATAAGATACCTGTGATCACTGGTCCCTAGCAGATACTTAGAAGACAGTAGGTTTGGTTGGCAGACTGTGAAACTCTTCTGAATGAAATATGGTGTCATACATACGGTTGCACATTTCTTGCTTCAGTGAAGACTAAATGAGGTTATAACGAATGACCCACTGGCCCAAGATAGAGACTACTCCCTCCTTCAGGTAAATGAAAGATTTCCACCATAACTAAGGAAGAATCCATGCCCTTTAGTAATCTTTAGGAAATGGCATATGCCTGTAATCCCAGCACTTGGAAATGAAGGTGGGGGTATCAGAAGTTCAGGCTTATCACTGGGTAAACACAAGACTGGTACTGAAATAAAAGTAAAATCCAAATAAATAAAGACTATGACTAGCTGAAGGATTATTAAGTCGATGGAACTGGCTGCCTCTAAACTATTAAGAAAAGCTGTGAGCTATGCCCCTTGAAATCTATCTAAGACTCTTTGAATTTTTCTGACATTTTTCTTAATATCATCTTGTCAGCTATTATCTCTCACTTGCTTCCCACTCATCCTTAACTTGTTTTGAATCACTGTAGGCTGCAGAAGCATATGGCTGAGCTTGGAAGACTATATACAAACAATGTAAACAAGTTCTACTGTGGTGTCCTTCTCTGTAGAGAACTGGACTTTGAGTACCTAGTAGGCTCTTCAAGGGTCTCCTCCACACACCCTCCAGTTTTGGGAGAATGTATCATCTAGGCAAGGTAGGAAGCTAGAGAAGGAAAACTAATACCTTCCTGTACATTCAGCAGACGGGGTCGGGGTCTTCCCTAGGATTTCTTGTGCCAGTGCCTTCAGAGTAAACATTCTGGCTCTGTGCCCAAGTAGGAGTATTATGATGTAAGTCTTAGCCCAGATTCTTATGCTTTGCTTTTGTAGAAAGAGGTAGTTATACTTGTTTGGGGGATTGCAGAAACTATACCCAGCATATTCCGTTCCTCATGTGTGGCTCTACAGTATACGAGCAACATAACAGAAGTGATTCCTGCAGACAGATGCAAAACTGTGGCACATGAGCAGCAGAGACATAACTATGCTTGTTTTGAATTTGCAAAGACTCACAGTCTTCAAGAGCTAGGAGGGAAATAATGACAAAGCACTGACTATGTGCGTTGGCAAGGACTCCCTTCTCTTTGGCTTCTGTTCTGAGATGCCTTTTCCTACAGTGACCACTCTACACCTGACTATCATCAGCCACTGCCACCTTCTCTGCACGTTAGTTCTTATCAGCTGCCAATCATGTGCTGTTGGGACAGCATTGTCAGGCTGACCGGAATTTAGATTACCTAGGAGATATATCTCTGATCATATTTATTTTCCAGAATGTTTCCAGAATGTTTTAACTGAGAAGGGAAGACACACCCTGAATATGGGTGTAGTCGTGGGATTAAAAAATAGTTGGGGAGGGGTAAAGTGAACTGAGTACTGAGCTCTTCACGCCCTGCTGCCTGACTGGGTGTCATGTGGCCAGCCATCTTCCCCATGGCCATGATGGCCTACCCATTCAAAGCCCTTGGTAAGCTGCCTTTGTCAGGCATTCTGTGAGGACAGTGAGAAAAGTAACTCATAGTATTGAACTTACACACTTACCAGGCAAAGGTGAGTCCCTCCATTTTTTTTTTTTTTTTTTGAGACAGGGTTTCTCTGTGTAGCCCTGGCTGTCCTAAACTCACTCTGTAGACCAGGCTGGCCTCGAACTCAGAAATCCGCCTGTCTCTGCCTCCCAGGTGCTGGGATTAAAGGGAGTCCCTCCTTCTTGATTGGAACTTTGCACACAGCATAAAAGTTGAGCACATCCCTGGATCCATGTGACCCTGGGGCAGCACGTGAGCACCTTGGCACTGGGCGTCAATAGAGATGCCTGGAGACTGCTCAGTGCCTTCAGCATCAAGGCTCTGTCCCACTGCATCCCATCATCTGGTCCGTGCGGGTCACAGGAATCAACATCCTGAGGAGCTTCCAGAGCAGCTAATACAAATCGCAGCACGAGTGACAACAACTGCAGCTCATCCAGCTCATCGGGGTACCACGTGGAACTCACAGCAAAATGGAAGCAGTAAATTGTAAGTCAACATTTTCAAAACTGAAGCCAAAAGAAAACTCAGATTATGGAACTAGTGATGTAGAAACAGAAGCAGCTTTTCAAAATATGTGATCTTCAAACAACACGTCTGAGATTCATGGAAAAGCCACAGCCGAAGACTGACAGGTGTCAGGAGGGAACCAGCTTGATTCAAATCATTCTTTTCAAGGAGTTGGCCAATCATACTCCAAGGTGCTGTTCAAAGAGACTAAAATGGTGGGAAAGATTGTTACCGAATTACCCTTTTCCATTGTTAACTGGGTTTTTAAAATATGATTGGAAATGAAATTACAAATGTTTGTTGTTTTTAAGTGAAAAGAACTCCTCTAGAGGTTTTTATGGTTTCACCTAATACTTTTGCTATTAATAAATATCAAAATAGGAATTGAGACACAATGGACACTAATTAGTAGGAGACTAACCAAGGTTCAAATAATTTTGAAATGAAAACGAAACCAGGATTGGATCCCAAGGCCATTGTTCATACAGAGTTTTTAAAAGGTATTATTCCATGCACAGCCCTTTAGAAGGGATAAAAACATCACACCTTCCAACCTGAAAAAGTCTGGTTGAACTACACAGAAGAGGAGAGCTACAGGTGAGAATGCGTACCATTCTAGCCCGTGGAGGCAGGGGACTGCTGAAGCAGAACAAAGCACCCTTTGTTAGGCACATTCTGAGCCATTCCTTGCAAATAGGGCGATCAGGAACACTGGGGCATCTATGAGAAGCCACTAACAATAGCATTTATTTGAGTTGATGCCCATAGCCAAAGAGTAATCAAAATATCTTTATAGGAAAATACCACATGCAGCCACTTCTCACCAGTGGCAGTGTGGATCATCAAAAATCTCTGGAAAATATGAATGTTGCACATTATCCTAAAGACCCGCTTTTGTTTGTTTTTAGAAAACATTAGAGCCATTTTGTCCTTACACGGACCAAAGGAACTTGTCTCCACAGAATCATGTGTGCTGCCCACAATGGCTGTTGTCCTCACACATTCATGGTGAGATTCCAAACCAAAGCCCTTCTCTTTGGAGCTAGCTCTACACTGTAGTCCTGCCAGACCATGCAAGGGTCAGTGTGTGCCAAGCTCCTGTCATCTCTGGGGATCCTTCTAGACTCAGGCCAGGAAACAATGATTACTTCTAAAGAGACTGAGATGACTTAACAGTGTCTTGACAGATGAAACTCTCAAGGAAGTTTATGGAAGACCTCATGAGATCTGAACCAACGATACTAGCAGAAACACATGATTGTAGCCTCATAGGGAAAACATTAAAAACAGCAACATTTTCCCAATACAAATGCAAATTAATCATTTGATTTTTATTATCTAAGTCGGGAATTTGGAAATTCTTTCCCAAAAGGTTTGCTCCAAGAACAAACGTCCACCAACACAGGACTAATAGGCCTGCTGACCACACCCCGCTGCAGTGCTTAATGCCTGCATATGTCATGTTTCTTCCATTAGAAAATGTGGGTGCCTTTGTCTCGTTGACTCTTTTTCTGACGTTGCAGCAAGAGGGATTAGCATGAGCCTTTGTCACTCCCAGAAGCAAGCATCAGTGTAAAAGTTTATTAGTTCATCCTCTACGGCCTAATGTGAGGTCAGTGCCAAGAACACAAGCTGGGAAGAGAGGCCAAATAAGTTAGCCTTTCCAGTCCAAGTCCTCTTGCTTACCTGAATGCTCACATCTGTGGACCTCAAAGCAGTCTGAATCAGTGGGCTTACTCGCCAGGGTGGCATTGAGACCATCCAGAGTGGCTGGGTCCATCTATCTCTTTAATCATTACCCTCTGACTACTGGGGTACATGGCCTGGGGCATAGCTTAATCTCTCAAAAGTTACTCAAGTGGGAAGTCACATGATTGGGTCTAGGAGCAAATATAGATCAGAGTGTGGCCATAGCACACAGAATAAAATCTTAGAGGATTCTCAGAATACAGAAAGCATGCAGGTCAGATCAGTGGCACAAAGCTCTTCCTGACTAAGATGGCAAAGGTTCCACCCAGAGATGAATAACAATGCTTCCTACCCAATTCTGTGCCTTAAACTCCTAACAAGACAAACAGAGAGAGCTGTCATTTTTTTTCGGCATTGCCACAGTTGGCTTAAGCGTCCCCTATCAATCGTTCCAAGAACTGTGGGTCTGGAGGTAAAAATAGAGAGCAGTAACAGAAGCAATATATCCTACGAGCCAAGGAAATGGCTTTGAGTCTGTTTAAAACAGTTGATTATCCTGCAGTGGAGGAAGAAGGGACTGTGAGTGATGAATCCAAAGTTTGCTGCGTGCTAGCTTTCATCTTAGCAGCAACAATCAAAGGAAATATCTGGGTTTCTGGTGGCCTTCAGAACCTCCAGCCTTAATGAGCTGAGAAAGGTTGCATGCAGGAAGCTGATATGAGCCTCCTTCCCCATCTGCTGTTTGATCAGTGTAGCTTCATAGTTTAGAACACCAAACAAAGGCGCTTCCCATCACAAGGAGGAATAGTGCTTTGAAGAGAGCAGTACTGCAGTCTGGATGAGGACGAGTGGGAGGCAAGGAGCTCAGAATGGGGAACCCACTGCTCCCCAGGTTATTACAGTTGAGAGTGAAGAGGAAAAAGACACCAAGCAAGTGAAGCTGATTCCAAGGCTGTTCCCCAGAATGCTCCCTGGGTGAGTGTCCAGTGTCAGCTTAACTGGTGTAGTGGTTACCATTAACTGTCAACCTGACAAAACCTAGAATCACCTTGGAAGAATCTGGATGAGTAAGTTAATTGACGTGGGAAGACTCAGCCTAGTGTGGACAGCACTATGCCCAAGGAGAGAGGTCGTGAACTGTGGAGAGTGAAGTCAAGCTGGACGCAGGCAAGCAAATGAACATGAAGCCATTCTGTTCTCTGCTCTAGACCTTGATCTTGGAGTGACCAAGTTAGCTACTATTTGAGGTTCTATCTCAACTTCTCTATACAGGGATGGAAACTATAAGGTTGGAAAAAAAATCCTTTCTCCCCTACATTGTTTTAATCAGAGTATTTTATCCCAGAAATATATTAAAATTGGAACAGCAGGTAAACCCAGAACAAAGACTACTCTGACAAACAGTGCAGGACATTTAGCACTCTCCTAGCTAAGGGTAAGACCACTGGGACATCTCTTCTCTCGTTGCCTCAGTCTTGGCTAAAGATGACTCTCAGGAGGTGATCTCTCCTAGGTTCGGATGGTCTTCTACACATACCTCAGTAACCTGAGAAAACCTCAGGGAAGAGCGACCATTAAAGACTGATTGGAGTACCCAAAACTTAGGACTCTAAGAAAGGAGTAGCTCACCATGAACAACTTCTGTGGTGGAAGATGCAGGCTGGAATGACTGGGGGATCCAGACAGGATAACTCATCATGTAAGGGATAAAATCATTTCCTCAGTTGAAAATGAGTTCAACATTCAAAATTATTTTCTCTGTAGGTATTCTGCCCCCACAAAAAAAGTCCTATAGGAGCTTGTGGTGGTTTGAATGAGAAACACCCCAACAGGCTCTGGTGTTTGAATACTTGTTTCCCATTTGGTTGTGCTATTTGGGGAAGTTTTGGGGTGCAGCCACACTTCAAGTGCAGAAGTACAAAAGAGGAAAGGGGTTTTGAGATTATTTCCTCATGCCTGGCTTCCAGCTCTCTCCCTCTCCTCCCTTCCCCCCTTCCTGTCCCTCCCTCCCTCTCCGTCCCTCTGCTTCAAGTTTGCATTTCAAGTACTGTGCCCTACTGTCCTTGCCACCATGTCTGCCACATGTTGCCATTTCTCTGTTCCGACATGATGGAGTCTCATCCTTTTGAAATCATGAATCAAAATAAAATCTTCCATAAGCCCCTTAATGTAAATGGAATATAACACAAAACAGAGTAGCATAACATTATACATAATGAGAAATTGTATGTGTGTGTGTGGGGGGAGTGTCTGAGTGTCTGTGTGTCTGTGTGTCTGAGTGTCTGTGTGTGATACTTGGAACATGCCAATTACAACTACACTGAACTACTGTGCTATACTCACAACGTCTTTGTCTTATTTTAGACATGTTTGCACCAGCACCATATCTAAATTGACTGTGACTTTCCAGGCTCTGGTAATCTCTCAGCCTGAGCCTAGAGAGCAGCCTAGACTACAGTACAGAGCCACACCCAGCACTGTGAACATTAGCAGCAACCACAGTAGGAATATTGAAGGATATTGCTTTGTTGTTGGATCTCGGCACTGTAGTCATCATTTACAAGATGATGTTAATTGTGGTAATGATTGCACTGTTTGCCAAGGAGTTCATCTAGGATGGCACTAGCATGGTTTCTGGTGGAGAGGTGTTGTTTCCATCTATATAGCTGCCTAGACATCAGTTTTGGATTTTCCTCCTTCCATAATTCCTTGGAGACTGTAGCCTACAGAATAAATTCCTTCTTACTTATTCTGTCTGTCCTTCCTTCCCTCCATTCTTCTGTCCCCTTACTTTTTTCCCCTTCCTTCCTTCCTTCCTTTTTTCCTTCCTTTCTTCCTTCCTTTCTTCCTTCTTTCCTTTCTTCCTTCATCTCTTTATTCCTTCTTTCTTTCTTTCTTCTTTCTTTTTTTCTTTCTTTCTCTCCTACTTTCTTTGTCTCTTTCTCTCTTTCTTTCTCTCTTTCTCTCTTTCTCTCTTTCTCTCTCTTTCTTTCTTTCTTTCTTTCTTTCTTTCTTTCTTTCTTTCTTTCTTTCTTTCTTTCTTTCTTTCTTTCTTTCTTATGTTCTCTAGTCCCTTCTCTCCTTTCCTTTTTTCTTAATTTGCTTGATACTTTCTAAGTGTTTTTATGTTTGTTTGTAAGTTAAAGAAGTTAGAGAACATCACTCAGGTTTTATCTATAATTTCACCCAGAGTTGAAAGTGACAATTATTTTAGGGTTCCAGCACTTTCCAACAGCTCTCCACAGCCTGACTGCTGGAACTGCTTGTTTTCAGAAGCATGGCAGAGCTAAGGAAAAGAAGGCTGGCGAGAGCACGGGGTTTTGTCTAGATGCTGAAATGGCTGTTACTTTACTGCTGCAACCTTAAGCTTGTGTCACCAAAGCTCCTGCCAGGCCTGCTTTTGAGAAGACAGATAGCATGGGAAGATAAGGCCAGGGAAGAGGCTCAAATAACCTTAAGCTGCATTTGCAAGGCCCCTAGAGGATGAACTGAAGGAAGAAATCAGATAGCAGATCCCCCAAGTGGAAACTTCCCAAAGTTCTCTACTTACTGAAGACAGCCAGGTTCAAATGGAAATTCCCCAAGACCCCATGGGGCTTGGTTGTGGGCTCTATCAAGGAAAAGGCTGGCATCTAGAGGGATGGTTTACCATGCCACAAAAAAAAAAAAAAAAAAAAAAAAAAAAAGCCTGAATACTGCCAAACCCATAACTCCCTGCAGTGCCAGAAGGTTTAGGAGTTTCTGTGATTTTTCTGTGAGTTCCTTTGGGAAACAGAATTAATTATTCTATTCTATTTACTTTTGTTTAGTTTTTACTGGTTATAAGGCCTTATTTCTTTTCATTCTTACACTTTCTTCTCACTATCTTTACTAAAACATCTGAAGAACAAAAACCATTTATGGAATTGTGAGACTGTTCTGCAAGTAGTGTCATAAACTGAAAACAGAAAGAAAATAGATACATCTTAGTCAATATCTGAATCACTTCAACATTTAAAGTTGGTCATCATGAACATACTTTTGTTTTTATCATAGACTATTTCTGAAACAATTTCTAAAGGGAAATAGAATGTTCATATTTTGAGTGTATATGGATATCAGCTAATTTTCTCATGCGCTTTTCTGTCATTAGAATTCTAGGTCATGATAGATTGTGGGCAGTAAGGCTAGAATGTGCTTCGGTTTGTCTTTGGTAACTTTTAACCTGTATTTTTTTGTCCTTCCTTATCAATATCTTCCAGGTGTGGTTTTAATCAATTTTTCCTTGGTTCATGATCTAGTTATCCTGTAGAACCTCTCAAAGGCAAGGCACTGACTTGACTCCAATGAACCAGCTATGTGCTGGGAGCCAGTGTGTTGGGTTTCAAGCTTCCATTCCTTTCTTGCTTTCTACCTTACAGTATGGCATCCCTTATGGGTCCCTTTATAGAGCTGTTTGTTGAACACACACATGGTCATCAGGACCTTTGTTCTGATGGTCCTGACTTATTATCTGCTTCTTTTTATGTAGAGAACTTATGAAATTTCTCTATATGAGATCCTTCTCACACTCCCTCAGCCTCGTGCTAGTGTGTTGTATGTTTTTGTCTTTTTTTAAACACTGTAGCATTTAAGATTCCCACTATGATTATTTGTCAACTTCATTGGATTTGTAATCACCTAGGAAGACACACATCTAGACATGTCTGTGAGAGATGTTTGGAGAAGTTTAACTCAGGAAAGAAGATCCACCCATAATGTGATTAGCACCATTCCTGGGCTGAGGCCCCAGACAGAATACAAAAGGAAAAAGGAGGATTGTGTCTGAGACTGCTTTCTGTTACCATGAGAAACTATCCTTAAACAGCAAACCCAAATAAAGTCATTTTTCCTTAAATTACTTTCATAAGGAATTTTGTAAGAGCAAAAAGAACAGTAATTAGCTGGGCAGTGGTGGCACACGCCTTTAATCCTAGCACTTGGGAGGCAGAGGCAGGTGGATTTCTGACTTCGAGGCCAGCCAGGTCTACAGAGTGAGTTCTAGGACAGCCAGGGCTACACAGAGAAACCCTGTCTTGAAAAAACAAAAATAAAAAATAAAAGAGAGAGAGAGAGAGAGAGAGAGAGAGAGAGAGAGAACAGTAATTAATTCACCCAAGAGTCATGCTCGGCCCACAGAAGCCCAGGCAGACACACTTAAAAGGAAGGACTTGTAACAATTTCCTTTATAGTTTTTAGTGCCAATCCAATTACCTTTTCTTATATGAAATTTCAAAGCAAAGGTTCCTGTGTTCCCTTTTCTCTAACATTAAAACCAAAACACCTATAAAATTCACAAAGAGTAATAGTAATGCTTCCTTCACTGCATCTGGCATGGTGCATTTGGAGAGAAGCCTGCAAAGCCTCTTGGGCATCTGCTGTAGTTCTTCTCCTGTCAGAAGAGGAAAAGAGGGACAGAAGAAACCTCACGTATCAATCACACTGCTGGTACTCTCCACCCATTCACCACAGAGTTTCACAATCCAAAAGCTCTCATTTGAAACTTGAAGCATGCTTCCTTCTAAAAAAAAAAAATGACTTGCAAGCAGCAGTGCTTTCAGGTAGAAACTCCTTCCTAGGTTTTCCAATTTCCAAGACAAATCCGCTGAGAAGTTGGGAAGAGAGAACAAAATGTTAATTGTCCTTCAAGAACTAAGCCTTAAAATTCAACCTTTAGAGCTTCAGAGTTCTTAAGTGCATAGAAATGTTAGCAAGAGAAGAAAAGGTGATACTTGAAGTCCAACAGTTAACATACAATGACAGGAATATGTGGTAAAAGATGATCAATGACATCAGCCACTCTCTTGTAAGATAGATAGATGACAGATAGATAGAGAGAGAGATAGAGAGATAGAGAGATAGAGAGATAGAGAGATAGATGAATGGGCAGACAGACAGTTAGATAGTAGATAGATGGGTGGGTAGGTATGTAGATAGATAGATAGATAGATGATAGATAGTAGAGAGATAGATCTATATTTTACAAATCCTGCAAATTTTTCCTCATAACCAACAAACTTAAAATCTGAGTCTTTAAATTACTGTTCAGTCACATCATCCGTTGCAGTAGTATTACTTTATTAGTAGGAACTAAAGATTACATTCTTTTATTGCTATCAAGTAGTATTTGGTATTATTTCCAGCATTTAAATATTCATTGTAGACTACAGTGAATTCCTTTAAAATTAGTAATACTTTAACTAATTAATTTAACCAAATATTTCCCAACAGCTGTAATTTTAAGTGCCATCAGCACATTTGGAACTTAAAATTCCTAGGTACAACAAATATTCAGATATAGTGTTCTCACCAGTACCCTTCTTTCCTTCTCATTACAGGACACAGTAGAAACTGACATGCTCTTTCACTTGACCGCACATGACTGGTCCTGGGACCTTCTTCTCTGAGTTTTCAGCCTAGAAAAGAAAAATAGTTCATTTCTACCTTGGGGCAGAAGTTATGAGATAGAAACACAGAGAAGAATGATGAAAGACATGGAGAGACAGGGATTCAAGTAACAGTTTCCTCTTGCCTAGAGTATACCCACCGCCGACTTTCTCTTGATCTTCCACCCCAACTGTTGCCATGGTTTTCTCCTGTGTTAAGTAGTTCAGCCTAGGTTCCAATTTTACACTCAAGTGAGTTTTTCACTGATGTATAGAATCAACTTAACCACAGTATAATTAAAATACTGAGTCTATGAAAATAAAATAGCCAACAGCATCCACACCAGCAATAACAGAAAACATACATATACGAGTAATGCCACTGAGAGCTGTGATGCATTAAGTAACAGTAGAGAGTAGCATCTTGGGATTCATTAAGTTCTTAGACCTACGATTAGTAGCTGTGATTGTCAATCTCCTTGTCAGTTTGACTCAACTTAGGAAAGATATATACATCTGGATGCATCAGTAAAGTGTTTCCAGAAACTGTTAGCTGAATAGAGAAGACCTGCCCTCAAAATGCGTGGCACCATTTTGTGGGCTTGGTGCTCAGAGTGCATACAAAGGGAAAATATAGAAAGCCAACTGAGCATCATTATGCCCTCTCTCTGCCACCTGACACAACTGCCTAGTTCATGCTATTAACACTACAGTGTGCTGACATTATTACCTCTACTCCTCAAATCAGGTTCCAAAATTCACTCTCTCTCCTGTTATTTCTCAAATAGAGATGAGAAGACTACAGTGTAGAATAAGCTGGATTTCTTCCTTTCTTCTCTTCCTTCCTTCCTTCCTTCCTTCCTTCCTTCCTTCCTTCTCTTTCTTTCTTTCTTTCTTTCTTTCTTTCTTTCTTTCTTTCTTTCTTTCTTTCTTTCTTTCAACTGTTTTCCCTATTTCCTATTTGCCTATCTCATTCAAAGCCCTCAGCAATATTAAGTATGAGTTGAATTACCTCCTCCAATACTGTATCTCTGGGTTCTCACAGAGAGTTATGTGAACAGAAGCAACTCTGTAAATAAAACAAAGCCAGGGAACACAGGAAGAAGCTCAGATACAATCATGCACACTGTGGTGGATGGGGAGTGGGATGGCAACTGAGCCGTGTACAGATACTTGCTTTAGAAAGAGGAAGGAGGAAATGTGTGTTGTGGACAAAACTAAGGAAGACCACTGATGATGGGACAGGGTTGCCTGCCCAAGGCTAAAGAATATCATTTAGACAGCCATTACCTGGTGCACACAACTCTCAAAATGACCATGAAAGGATACAGAATGTCACACTATAGCAACATATCCACCAGGGTCATCCCTGAGGAGCCTAATATCCCACTCAAGCTCACCCATGTTTTGTTGAACCAGAAACGAGCAGTAAGTCCTCTGTAGAAGTTCACTGGTGGGCAGGAGAACCGGAAATAAGGAAAGAGCTCCCCTTAGAAGTTCACTGGCAAGCAGGGGAGAGATGAATGGTGGCTGAGTTTGGGGCCTTGCCTACTCTGTCTTGGTTGTCTTTAATAGTGGGGCTAAGGATAGACAAAATAGTGGAAATTTAAATTTTGAGGGTTCTTCTCTGTTCTGTTTCTCTTTTGCTAGTTTTAATGGAAATATTTTTTAAGGCAAAGAGCTAGACAAAAGTCTTATACAAGAGCTCTGTGAATGCTTTTGTAAAGAGTTGGTCCTTAATCCTTTGGCAACCACACCTCAGAGCTTGATCCATGGGCAAGTAGCAGCAACACACATTTAAAATGTAGATCTGGGACCTTAAACCTAATGAATTAGAACCTGCACCTGAACAATATACCAAAGCTGTTTAAACCCACACTAAAAATAGAGAATATCATGCAAGTAGCACGTCATGTTGGAAGTGCCATGAGGGAAATGTATTTTAGAAAAGTGATTATGAAACAGGCTGAAGAATGCCAGAAAACAGGCAAACATGTTTCTCATTACTCACCAGTTTCTCTCCTGATGAGCTTCATTGGCCTGAAGGAGAACTTTACCTTTGAAGAGAAATGTTCGCATAAAAGTGTGGGAGGCAATGCTGACACATCACAGCCTTGGAAAATGGGCAGAGAAAGTTTATAGATTTCTGACTCACAAGGTAAGTAGGAGGACAAGTCATCCTTAGGAGGATGGGTCAGCTGCAGGACGACGGGTCATCTGCAGGAGGATGGGTGAACTGCAGGAGGATGGGTCAGCTGCAGAAAGATGAGTCATCTGCAGGATAGGCGAACTGCAGGAGAATGGGTCAGATGCAGGAGGATGGGTCAGCTGCAGGAGGATGGGTCAGCTGCAGGAGGATGGGTCAGCTGCACAGAGTTTTACCTTGAAGAGGGAAGACTTAAAATTTGCAGAAAGTTTAAAAGACAATTTAGGGGAGATATAGGAAAACAGATATGGAATTAACCACAGATGAATCAAGGCCATCTGTATGCATCACAGCAAGTGGGTATTGAAGCAGAAAGTGTCATGAAAAGAAATAAGTGTTGATTCCACTGTCTGTGACTTACCACTTCAGAAAGAGCTAGATATAATCAAACTTCACATTGACTAGGAACACTTAATGATAAAGTACCAAGTCCAAAATCCTGAGTTCAACATCTCAAACCCACATGCTGAAAAGAGAAAACTAACACTTGCAAGCTGTACTCTGACCTCCATGAACAGAATGTGTGCATTCTGCACATGTGGGTATACAAATAAATACATAAATTTAATATTTAATATTAATAACAAATGTAAAATAATCTTTAAATGTTAACAAAATAATAATAAAATAATGAATATAATAAACTTTTAAAGAAAATAAGGAGGAAAAAAGACATCCAAGATGAAGAGAGAAATAAAACAAAAATGACAAGTTATTCAAATAGAAGAAAAGTAATAAAGAACAAAGGTGTAAGAATGGAGAGACCACAGGAAAAGCATATACTCTGTGCTGGACATACTGAAAACAGAGAATGAACACCACGTGTATAACAGCTATCAAAGAGTGGGGTATGGCACCTAGGGACACCACCTAAGAAAATGCAGGCTGTGCATCGCACACATGGCACCTAACAGAGAACAAAGGCTGTGTGCCACACACATGCCACCTAGATCATCATCACAGTCCCTTACATTGGGGTGGATAGTTCTGGCTAATTTATGAGTGATAGATATATTGTCAGTTTAAGGGATAGTTTGCAAATGTTGTACCTTTGGATGGGGAGGAAACTAGAAAGCTCAGACTCAGAGATTTCTACCTTACCTTTCTTCATCTCTATCTTTCTATCTTAAGTAAAGGAAACAGGGTGAAGAGATGGAGGGGATATAGTAATATCATAGAAATTAGAGGAATAGACAAATAGGGATAGGTTATCAAATTTATTCTTAAATAAAACATTGTATAGCCACAATCTTACATTGATAGAAATCTTTATAATTGATGCAAAATTAGTTATAATTTCTTACATTGGTACAGAATTTGCATATTGATATAGAATTAAGTTTTCATTGGTATAAATCTGCATATTGAAACAAAATTTGAAGTTAATATTGTTACTTTTAAATAGGCATTGTGCCTTTGCAACTCATTTAAAAATGCAAGGCTTTGGCCCAGTCCTTCTAATAGCTGCAATTACAAACCTTTTTAGATTGGTTAGTAGCGCAAGTTAAGGGGCAGATATCAAACTCATGGTTATGTAAGATTCTGATTCAATTATAATAAATTGTTTTAAATTTACTCAAACAGAAATGTACACAGTAGTTAAGATTTAACAGTTCAGATATACTTTATATAGAGTACAAAATCATCAGAAATTCACAGAATGTGACATTTAATGTTATTTCATTACTAAGGATCATTTGACCACATGACATGCCTGTTCCTGACAACTTCCCTTTCATAATTCAAAGAAGAATTGAGCATCTTTAACCCCAGGAGAGGTTGCTTATTATAGCAAGGTAGCCACTGGGAAGAAATTAACTATATCATCTGCAGACAAAATACTGTCCAAAACGACAAACAGATGTGGGATAGTTGACAGCTAAGCTCTGCCAATACAGTGTAAGCTAGTCCTTTATATTGCCACTTTATTGCTGAGTCTGACTGATGGCTGTGGGCCAAAAGACTAAAGGCAGATGCTACAAAATTATAAGAAATTAGGGGAATGTCCAGGTAGTCAGCTGTCTCTACAGACTGTTTAAGTTTTAGAAGCTATGTTTTGTGCTTCTTATATACTCAGGTAATATTAATTAGTTCTCAGATTTCTGATAGTTGAAGACTAGTTATAGTCTTATAAGCAGACTTAAGTTGTATAGCATTGAGAGATATGAAATAGACTTGAAAGAATGGTTTTCACATGGTAATGCAAACTAAAATCAGAACATAATTCAGGTATAGAATTGTAAACCCTATAAGTTAGGAGAAATGGTAGAATGCTTTATCTAAATTGGCAAGTATGATAGACTGGATGTTAAGTGTATAATTATTTGATCATTTGAATGATTGGGTAGTGGAAGGGAAAGATGGGACTGGAGGACTCAGAAAGGGGAGGAGAGAGAAAAACGGAGGACAAGGAGATAGAAGGAAGATGGAACAAAACCACATGACATGGAGAAGCCATAAGGAGCAAGGGGGCTCATAGCTGGGGGATAAATTAGTATAGTGATAGATCTGCCCAATATAGGCATATAGCTTATAAATATAATAGCTGGTTGTGTGTTTTTATATGGGCTTATTAGGTAAGAAATTATAATATAGGGCCTTCTAGGAATGATGTTGCTGGCAGTAGACTGGGCCTTCCAACATGATAAACAATCAGGACAGTCATCCATAGACATGCTTATAGGAAATGTGCTCTGGGAAATCCATTCTTAGGTGACCCTAGCTTGGATCAAGTTGAAGAATAAAGCTAAGAGAGAAACTATATAGCATGTAGACTATTAACATAGAGTGGAGGTTGTTTACTAAGGAAACTTGCCCACAGATGCTAAAGACTAAATGCCATGTTATTTTCACCTGTCATAAGTGAGCCTCCTTGTGGCCCCTGGATCTGGAAAGACTCAATGCAGCAGTATAGGGGAATACCAGAACAGGGAAGTGGGAAGGGGTGGATGGGGGAATAGGGGGGAGGGAAGAGGGCTTATGGGACTTTCGGGGAGTGGGGAGCCAGAAAAGGGGAAATCATTTGAAATGTAAATAAAAATATATCGAATAAATAAATAAATACATAAATAAATACATAAATAAATAAAAGTTCTTTGATATAAAAAAGTGAGCCTCCTTAAGAAAATTAAAAGGTTTAAAAATAAAGCATCCTCTCAGAGGCAAAGGAGATGGGGATGGGGAGACTTCTATGAGGGGGGACTGAGAAGGAGGCAGGATTTGGGATGCAAATAAATAAAATAATTAATAATAATAAATAAATAAACTCATTTTATTTTTTCAACCTTTTACAGCTATAAAAACCATTCCTAACTCTTAGGCCAAACAAAACCATGCCAAGGCACAATGAAGTCTACAGTCTCAGTTGATGATTATCCTATTATGTTGTCAATCACACTAATTTTCTTTTGTGGTTAGTGGCTGAAATTTTACTTTTAGGTTGCTTTTGATCCACAAACAACTTGGCATCACCCATTAGATTTTCCGAAGTTGATATTGTTGAATTAGCCTATAATTCTATTTCATTTGAAAATGAAGGAAGGAAAAGACTGGAATATCTGTGTAAGTAGTGCAGCACACTAAAGCATGAATTAAATGTGACCATAAGTAACATTCTCTGCCAAAGTTTGGTCAATTTAAGGCATCATCTATTATTTTGTCAATGTATTTGCTGCGTGACACATGATGGTCCCTTTAATGGAATATAACTTTAAATTAGGTTGGTTTACCTTTAGTATCTTTTTAATTAAAATACTCCAACAGTTGCTGTTCTGTCACTTTAGGAAATAAATTAGAAGTGAGAACACTGCATGACTGTGAAGCAGCTCCGGATCTGGAGAGGGTGACTCTGGAACATTCTCCTGTGAGGCTTTTAATTGTTTCATAAAACCACAAAGTAGGACTTCTGTTGTCCTTCTCCTTACACTACTCTGGGTAAATACCAATTGTAAAAGAGTTCCATTTGGTAGGAGAAAGATGCCCATTTGGTGTAGTCTACACATCTGAACATACTAGAGGAAGAATGCATCAGTTTAGGGAAATAGAAAACTGTTTTTCTGTTAACAGAATATGCAATACTGGATCCAAAGATTCATTCCACCCTCTGTTCTCTACAATGATTCAGACAACTCTGTCATAGTGCTTAAGACAGAGAGGCCCATCCCTCCTGGTGCTTCCATCCACTAGACAGATGCAGATAAAGAAAAAACAAGTAATTCAATATGTAGCCTGTCCTATGGTGGTAGAGACTGTAAGTCAACAGAGGAAGGGACATGGACATAGTTATGGTTTCTCTTTTACACATATTAGTAACAGAGCAAAGCCTGCAGAGATGTAAAGAAATCAGGGAGCAACCCAGTCTGTATATCAGAAGTATTCCTAGTAATAGTGAATAGGAAGCGCAAAGTCTATGGCATGAGAGCATGCTGGGAGAGCTGCGGGGACATCTTAGGGGAAAACAGAGAGCAGCATAAAGGGAGGCATGTTCTGCTTTGTTCAGTGCTGCATTCTCAATACTGTTGCATGGCAACAGCCCTTGAAGGCGTTGCAAGTGAAGGAAGCTGACAGATCACAATTTCATCCACAGCAAGAAGACAGGAAGCAAGAGAGGACAAGGAGAGGGGACAGAAAATCAAGTGAGAACTCTCAAAGTCTATCCCCAAAGAGGTAATTCCTCCAGCAAGTCTCAACCTCTTAAAGGTTCTGTAACTTTTCCAAACACTGTCAACAACTGGAGAGCAAGTGTTTAACTATGTGAGTCATTCAAACCACCACAGATACAAGTGTTGCTTTAGTTACATTTCTATCACCACTGTGAACGCATACATGACCAAGTGATTTAAGGAGAGAAGGGCTTATTTTGGCACACATTCCAAGGAACACAGGTGTTAAGGTGGGAAATTGTGGTGGCTGGTCATATGGCATCTGCAGGAGATGAATACGTATGCCTGTTTTGTTAGCCTGGGACCCAGGCCTCTGGCACAGTGATTTAGGGTACCTTTCCCCTCAGGTTACACTCTGTAACACGTCCGCAGACATAGCTTTGTCTTTTAGGTGATCCTCAAGCATATCAAATTGACAATATGACCAAATGAGTATTAACCAATGCAGGTTTTTCGCACAAACAAAATATACCTGGCACAGTAGAAAGCACTTAACAGAACTATTGTGCTTTGGGGACAAATATGGAAAACAGAAATTGCAAGACAGAAGACATCGAAACTCTCCTCAACTTCAGAAGTGCTCCTGGCAAACATCTCATTTTCATCTTCATTTTTTTTTTTGCCTCTAGAGTTTTCATAGTATTTGTGACAATCTCATAAAAAGGGAAAACCAGTCACGAAATAGGAAAATATGGATCTTATTTAAACACGTATAAAAATTCCAATTTCAACACCCAGATTTGTTGGCCATGTGGTTTTATTTATGTGGCCAAAAGACATAAATTCATTTAATGTGAAATCTGGTAACATTGAGTGTTTCCAGCACAAAGAGGGTTGAGCTAGCCTATGCCTTCTGACTCAAATACCTTCAAAGTTCCCAAGTCCAGAGAAGCTCAGTGATGCTGAAAATGAGAACAACTTATCTAAAGCCAGAATTTGGCATGAATTCCTGACTGCAAGATTGATGAAGCTAGATGGACAGGAACCAGATGCAGGCTCAGTGATGCTGTGCACTACCTAACCGAGCATCCCTTCCTCCCTAAGGGAATGGAAAGAGCAGAGAAGGACACCCAGTCCTGGTTCCGTTCTCCACCACAGGACCTGGGGACATAGGAGAAAAGGAGGTGATATTCTCTCTGGTGTTTCTGCTTTCCTAGGCTTACAAATATAAATTTCTCTTATCTCTTTATAATTGCACTGAAACTGTAACTACTTGGACATACTAGATCATATAAAGAGGTGTATTACCTTGGAAATAATATCTGCCTTTGTAAAAGTTAGGTCTAGCTGATTCTTCCTCCCACCCTCATGACCTCAGATATAAGACTCAGACTCAAAATATATTTACGGATACCTAGCCACATAGCTAGGCTCTTTTCTGGGTACATCATAACGTATTATAATCCATTGACTCTATTCTACATTCCACCATGTGGCTGGTTACCTGTGCTAAGGTACCATGAGTTCATCTCATCACATCTTCCCTGGCAAATCTTCCGCACCTGGATCCATCCCAGAATTCTTTCTGCCTCCTTGATGCCCCATTTCCTATTTCCTGACTAAGCCATAGGCTTTTAATTTGACATGTAATGCATCCACACAATAACCCAAATATTATCTCTACATGTCTTAGTATGTTTTTACCACTGAACAAGAATAACTGAGGCAGGATAATTTATTTGAAAAGCCAGGTGTCCTACATGGGGATCAGCAGAGGGAGTGACTCCCCGCCGCCATCTTCGCTGCCAGCCAGAACAGAAAAGCAGTACCAGGTACTGACATATCCCAAGTTTAAGATCTCTGGGGGCACAAACCACCAGGGGTCTGCCTTCGCCCAGGACCTGAGCACATAGGCAGTTCATCTGCCAGCCAGTCTGTTGTGGGGCCTTTGTCCTACTTGGGGATTAGCAGAGGGAGCGACTTCCCACTGCCATCTTTGCTCCATGAAAGAGCAGTCAGGGAGCACCTGGTTCACTGAGAAAACCCAAGTATAACATTGCTTGGGACAAGACTCAGTAGGGATCCAACAGCACAAAAGAGGAAGGCAGCACATCAACAATCTATGCCAGGGGAAACCAGGTCATCCAGTGTGCAGAAATAGCCTTACAGGCCCAGAAGAGGTTGAAGTACCAGCCAATGACAATAAGACCAACTAACAGCAGTGAAAACTAGATGGCTAAAGGCAAACGTAGGAACTTTACTAACAGAAGCTAGGGCATTATGGCAGCATCTGAACCCAATTCTCCAACAGCAGCAAGGCCTAGATACCCCAACACACCAGAAAAAAAAAAGAGTTGGATTTAAAATCACTAGTCATGATGGTGTTAGAGAAACACATAAAAGACATAAATGAATCTCTTAAAGAAATTCGGGAGAAAAATGATCAAAAGTTAGAAGCCCTTACAAGGGAAACACAAAAATCACTTACAGAAATTCAGGAGATAATGGTTGGAAAGGTAGAAGCCAATAAGGAAGAAATGCAAAAGTCACTTAAAGAAATACAGGAGAACTTTGGTCAACAGGCAGAAGTCATGAAAGAGGAAACATGAGAATCTCTTAAAGAATTACAGGAAAACACAAACAAGCAAGTGAAGGAACTGAGCAAAAACATACAAGATCTAAAAACAGAAGTAGAAATCACAAAGGGACACAACTTTGGAAAGAGAAAACCTTGGGAAGAAATCAGGGACCATAGATGCAAATATCAACAACAGAATACAAGAGATAGAAGAAAGAATCTCAGATGCCGAAGATACCATAAAAACCATGGACTTAACAGTCAAAGAAAATGCAAAATATAAAAAGCTTGTAACCCAAAACATCCAGGAAATCCAGGACACAATGAGAAGGCCAAACCTAAGGATTATAGGCATTGATGAGAGTGAAGATTTACAACTTAAAGGGCCAGCAAATATCTTCAACAAAATTATGGAAGAAAACTTCACTAACCTAAAGAGAGGGATGCCCATGAATATACAAGAAGCCTACAGAACTCCAAACAGACTGGACCAGAACAGAAATACATTCTGTCACATAATAATCAAAACCCCAAATGTACTAAACAAAGAAAGAATACTAATGGCAGTAAGAGAAAGAGGCCAAGTAACATATAAAGGAAGACCTATCAGAATTACACCAGACTTCTCACCAGAGACCATGAAAGCTAGAAGATCTTGGGCACATCTCATGCAGATTCTAAGAGAACACAAATGCCAGCCAAGACTACTATACCCAGCAAAACTCTCAATTGCTATAGATGGAGAAACCAAGATATTCCATGACAAAACCAAATTTACACAGTATCTTACCACAAACCCAGCCCTACAAAGGATATAGGAGGAAAACTTCAAAACAAGGAGGGAAACTATACCCTGGAGAAAGCAGGATAATAACATATTTTCATCAAAACCAAAAGAAGATAACCACACAAATATAAAATTAACATCAAAAATGATAGGAAGGAATAATCACTATTCCTTAATATCTCTTAACATCAATGGACTCAATTACCCAATAAAAAGACATAGACTAACAGACTGGATGCGTTAACAAGACCCTACATTTTGCTGCATACAGGAAACTCACCTCAGTGTCAAAGACAAAAACTACGTTAGAGTAAAAAGTTGGAAGACAATTCTACAAGCAAATGGTCTCAGGAAACAAGCCGGAGTTGCCATTCTAATATCTGATAAAATTGACATTCAACCTAAAGTCATCAAAAGAGACATGGAAGGACACACTTCTTGCTGGTCAAACGAAAAATCCACCAGGACGAACTCTCAATCCTAAACATCTATGCTCCAAATGCAAGGGCACCCTCATTCATAAAAGAAACTTTACTAAAGCTCAAAGCACACATTGCACCTAACACAATAATTGTGGGTGACATCAACACCCCACTCTCCTCAATGGACCAATCAGGAATACAGAAACTAAACAGGGAGACAGTGAAACTAATTGAAGTTTTGGACCAATTGGATTTAACAGGCATATATAGAACTTTTCATCCCAAAGCAAAAGAATATACCTTTTTCTCAGCACCTCATGGTACCTTCTCCAAAATATATCATATAGTTGGTCACAAGACAGACCTCAACAAATATAAGAAGATTGAAATAATCCCATGCCTCCCATCAGATCACTATGGAGTAAACGTGGTCTTTAATAGCAACAAAAACAACAGAAAGCCCACATACACATGGAAACTGAACAATAATCTACTCAATGATACTTTGGTCAAGGAAGAAATAAAGAAAGAAATCAAAGACTTTTTAGAATTTAACGAAAATGAGGCCACAACATACCCAAATCTATGGGACACAATGAAAGCAGTGCTAAAGAGGAAAACTCATAGCTTTGAGTACCTCCAAAAAGAAATTGAAGAGAGCACACACTAGAAGCTTAACAGCACAACTGAAAGCCCTGGAACAAAAAGAAGCTAATTCACCCAGGAGGAGAAGACATGAAATCATTGAACTCAGGTCTGAAATCAATCAAGTAGAAACTAAGAGAACCATACAAAGAATCAACAAAACCAGGAGCTGGTTCTTTGAAAAAAATCACCAAGATAGATAAACCCTTAGCCAGACTAACCAAAGGGCACGAGACAGTACCCAGATTAACAAATTTAGAAATGAAAAAGGAGATATAACAACAGAAACTGAGGAAATTTAAAAAAATTATCAGGTCCTACTACAAAAGCCTATATTCAACACACCTGGAGAATCTAGAGGAAATGGACAATTTCTTAGACAAATACCAAATACAAAATTGAATCAGGCTCAAATAGATCATCTAAACAGTCCCATAACCCCTAAAGAAATAGAAGGGGTCATTGAAAGTCTTCCAACCAAAAGAAGCACAGGACCAGATGGTGTTAGTGTAGAATTCTATCAGAACTTCAAAGAAGACCTAACACCAATACTTTTCAAACTATTCCACAAAATAGAAAGAGAAGGAATACTACCCAACTCGTTCTACTAAGCTACAATTACACTTATACCAAAACCACACAAAGATCCAACAAAAGAAGAGAACTTCAGACCAATTTCCCTTATGAATATCGGTGCAAAAATACTCAATAAAATTATTGCCCACCTAATCCAAGAACACATCAAAACGATCATTCACTATGATCAAGTAGGCTTCAACCCAGGGATGCAGGGATGATTCAATATACAGAAATCTATCAATGCTATCCACTACATAAACAAACTCAAAGAAAAAAACCACATGATCATTTCATTATATGCTGAAAAAGCATTTAACAAAATTCAGCATCCTTTCATGCTAAAAAGTCTTGGAAAGAACAGGAATTCAAGGCCCATACCTAAACATTGTTAAAGCAATATACAGCAAAGCAGTAGCCAACATCAAACTAAGTGGAGAGAAAATTGAAGCAATCCCACTAAAATCAAGCAGTAGACAAGGCTGCCCCCTCTCTCCATATCTTTTCAATATAGTTCTTGAAGCTCTAGCTAGAGCAATTAGACAACATAAGGAGGTCAAAGGGATACAAATTGGAAAGGAAAAAGTCATACTATCACTATTTGCAGATGATATGATCGTATACTTAAGTAACCCAAAAACTCTACTAGAGAACTCCTACAGCTGATAAACAACTTCAGCAAGGTGGCTGGTTACAAAATCAACTCAAGCAAATCAGTAGCCTTTCTATACTCAAAAGATAAGCAGACTGAGAAAGAAATTAGGGAAATGACTCCCTTCACAATAGCCACAAACAGCATAAAGTATCTTGGGGTGACTCTAACCAAACAAGTGAAAGACCTATACCACAAAAACTTCAGATCTCTGAAGAAGGAAATCGAAGAAGACCTCAGAAAATGGAAAAATCTTCCATGCTCGTGGATTGGCAGGATTAGTATAGTTAAAATGGCCATCTTGCCAAAAGATTACAGATTCAACACAATCCCCATCAAAATTCCAACTCAAATCTTCATAGAGTTAGAAAGAGCATTTCTCAAATTCATCTGGAATAACAAAAATTCCAGGATAGCTAAAACTATTCTCAACAGTAAAAGAACTTCTGGGGGAATCAATATACCAGACCTCAAGCAATACTACAGAACAATAGTGATAAAAACTGCATGGTATTGGTACAATGTCAGGCAAGTGGATCAATGGAATAGGATTGAAGACCCAGAAATGAACCCACACACCTATGGCCACTTGATCTTCGACAATGGAGATGAAAACATCCAGTGGAAAAAAGATAGCCTTTTCAACAAATGAAATGGTGCTGGTTCAATTGGAGGTCAGCACGCAGAAGAGTGCGAATTGATCCATTCTTATCGCCTTGTACTAAGCTCAACTCCAAGTGGGTCAAGGACCTCCACATAAAACTTGACACACTGAAACTAATAGAAAAGAAACTGGGCAATACCCTTGAGGACATGGGCACAGGGGAAAAGTTCCTTATGCTCTAAGATCAAGAATTGACAAATAGGACCTCATAAAATTACAAAGTTTCTGTAAGGCAAAGGATACCATCAAAAGGACAAAACAGCAACCAACAAGTTCAGAAAAGATCTTCACCAACCCAATATGTGACAGAGGGCTAATATCCAATATATCCAAAGAACTCAAGGTGTTAGACCCCAGAGAACCAAATAACTCTATTAAAAAGTGGGGTACAGAAAACTGGGCATGTCACTTCCGAAAGATCCTGCTATACTACTCCTGAGCATATACCCAGAGGATTCCCCAGCATGTGATAAGAATACATGTTCCACTATGTTCATAGCAGCCCTATTTATAATAGCCAGAAGCTGGAAAGAACACAGGTATCCCTCAACAGAAGAATGGATGCAAAAAATGTGGTATATCTACACAATGGAGTACTATTCGGCCATTAGAAACAATGAATTCATGAAATTCTTAGGCAAATGGATGGAGCTGGAGAACATCATACTAACTGAAGTAACCCAGTCTCAAAAGATCAATCATGGTATGCACTTACTAATAAGTGGATATTAGCTTGGAAAACTGGAATATGCAAAATATAATCCACACTTCAAATGAGGTACAAGAAGAACGGAGGAGTGGGCCCTAGTTCTGGAAAGACCCAATGTAGCAGTATAAGACAAAACCAGAACAGGGATGTGGGAAGGAATTGGTGGGAGAACAGAGGGAGGGAAGGGGGCTTATGTCACTTTCGGGGAGTGGGGAACCAGAAAAGGGGAAATCATTTGAAATGTAAATAAAAAATATATCGAATAAATTTTTTTTAAAAAAAAAGTGGGGTACAGAGCTAAACAAAGAATTTTCACATAAAGAAATTCGGAGGGCTGAGAAACACCTTAAGTAATGTTCAACACCATTAATCATTAGGGAAATGCCAATGAAAACAACCCTGAGATTTCACCTCACACCAGTCAGAATGGCTAAGGTTAAAAACTCAGGAGACAGCAGGTGTTGGCGAGGATGTGGAGAAAAAGGAACACTCCTCCACTGCTGGTGGGATTGCAAGATGGTACAACCACTTTGGAAATCAGTCTGGCGGTTCCTCAGAAATCTGGGCATGACACTTCCAGAGGACCCTGCTATACCTCTCCTGGGCATATACCCAGAGGATTCCCTGGTATGCAATAAGGACACATGCTCCACTATGTTCATAGCAGCCTTATTTATAATAGCAGAAGTTGGAAAGAACCCAGATGTCCCTCAATGGAGGAATGGATACAGAAAATGTGGTATATTTACACAATGGAATACTACTTAACAATTAAAAACAATGAATTCATGAAATTCTTATGCAAATGGTTGGAACGGGAAAATATCATCCTAAGTGAGGTAACCCAATCACTAAAGAATATACATGGAATGCAATCACTGATAAGTGGATATTAATTAGCTCAGAAGCTCTGAATTCTCAAGACACAGTTAGGATATCAAATAATACCCAAGAAGAGGGAAAAGAGGGCCCTGGCTCTGAAAAGAGTTGATCCACCATTGTAGGGGAGTACCAGGACAGGGAAATGGGTGGGGGTGATTAGGAAATAGGAGAAGGGAAGAGGGCTTATGAGACTGATGGGGAGGGAAGAACTGGAAAAGGGGAAAGCATTCGGAATGCAAAGAATATAGAGAAAAACAAAAAAGAAAAGACAAAGTGATAAAGAGTAAAAAAAAAAAAAAAAAAAGAAAAAGAAAAAAGAAAAGAAAAGCCAGGAATGGGGCCTGGGGTGGGAGGGAAGGACAGTTATTTAGCTCACAGCTTTAGAGCTCCATGATCCTGATGGTGGCTTCTGTGAGTCTCTCATAAAAGATTAAAAAAAAAAATTCAGTCATTAGCCAAGAAAGTCAAGCTTGTACAGAACCATCCAACATTACTAGAACACTAAGTGCTAAGAACTAACTGGATCCCTCAAGACAGCATTCATCAGAGTGATGTTCCAGTACTCTAATCACTCTCCATGAGGTCCCACCTCTTGAAGGTCTCATCACTTCAAGCCACATAGAAACAAAGCATCCATCACTTGCTTCTTTGGGAACAAAATGTATCCATACACAGCAATGGCTTTTGCCTCTGGTCCCAGAAAAAAGGAGACTAGCATTCTTTTAGGTTGGCCTTTTGTCTTGAGTCTAATGAAGAGATGGAGAACCAGGAAGTGATGGCAAGAAGAGATTCCATGTAGTCTTCAGCGTGAACTTCTGTTATATTATGAAGTAATACTGAAGAGGACTGCAGCATCAGGGCTACAGAAGTGATTCCGTGGTGGTGAGCATGTACTGCTCTTTTGGAGGACCAGAATTTTACCCCCAGCACCATTTTGGGTAGCTCACAATCTCCTGTGACTATAGCTCTAAGGGATGCAGTACCCTTTTCTGGCCAGTATGGACACCTGTACATGTACATGCAGAGAGACATATATATAAATAAAAATTAAAAAAGTTTTTAAAAAGAGGATCCCAGTGAATAGGGAGAATGCCCATGTTTATAAAAGGCTCAAGTTGTTCATTCACAGAATTTAAAAAAATGATGAGAAAGTTTCAACCCAGTTTTCAATAATTTGATTTTTTCTAAAATCTATAAAGCAGAGCAAAGCATCAAGATTCTAGAGGAACACTAAGGGATTTTGAGAAACATAATAGAAAAATATATAAGAAATAAATGAATAAGATCAGGATGTGATGGACCTGAGATAGGCAAACAGAGGCAAGTAAGTATCCTAGAGCAGGTGCCAACTATTTGCACCCGAAAACTGGCCTGACATCTGGAGCATTGGGGAAAAACACAGACATTTTGATCTATAAAGAAGAAAACACATAAAATTGAATCCAGATCTTACATCATGCATGAAGTTCCAGATGGGTTAATATGCAAAAGACAAACTTTAAAACCCTTAATATAAACACAGGAGAGGTCCTGAGTGCTAGCAAGATCGATAAACCAGAAGTTGGATTACAGGTTAACATCAAACCGAAAAGAAGTCAAGGCATGAAGAGTAATGGTAATGGTCAGCCTGAAAGACAAAGCCTGCCAAAGATATAAAACCAATAAACACAGATGCCTAAGATATAGATTGCAAGAATCCATACTTTAAAAAGGTAGAATACAAATTAAGATAAATAAAATTAAAAATGAATGTGTCATGTCAACTATTATAATTGAATATTTCAACACATCCCTCAGAGACAAATAAATTAATCATAACAAAATTAAAATAACCCAGCTCTCATGATCTGATATCCAACACATAAATATATCTTAAATTACAGAAAACTCACAATTGATTGTGTAGCTCAGGAGCTATATTGACAGCTGATCTTCTGATGGATAGAAAAGTCAATTTTTGAAAGAGTGTGGCCCCTTGGCTGTCTACTTGATATACCCAGAAAGAAAGAACTTCAGTTGGAGAACTGCCTCCATTAGACTGACCTGTGGGCGTATCTGTGGGACATTTTCTCAGTTGCTAATTTTTACAAGAGGATCCAGCACCTATGGTTGGTGCCACCTCTGTGCATGAGGGCCTGGGATAGAAAACAAAGGTAGACAAATAAGCCATAGGGAGCAAGCAGGGAGTGTTCCTTCATAGATTCTGTTCCACCATCCTGCCTTGAGTTCCTCCCTACATTGCTTTTTATGCCATGGTGTTTATCACAGAAACAGAAAAGCAAACTGACACACCCATAATGGGTCAATTCTGCTGCAGTTAGGTGGCCCTCCCATGAGCACAGGCACAGCAGTCAGTGCTATTGCAAAGAAAGAGGGCAGGAGAATAAGAAGCTGTGAGGGCTGGGATGGGCTGAGTCTGGAAGGAGTTAGAGGGGAGAGCTGAGGGAGAATATGTACAAAACACACTGTAGACATGCACGAAGTCCAAGAAGGAGGAGGAGGAGGAGGAGGAGGAGGAGGAGGAGGAGGAGGAGGAGGAGGAGGAAGAAGAAGAAGAAGAAAAGGAGAAGGAGAAGAAGAAGGAGGAGGAGGAGAAGGAGGAGGAGGAGAAGGAGAAGGAGGAGAAGAAGGAGGAGAAGAAGGAGAAGAAGAAGGGGAGGAAGGAGAAGGAGAAGGAGATGAAGAAGGAGGAGGAGAAGGAGAAGAAGAAAGAAGAAGAAGAAGAAAGAAGAAGAAGAAGAAGAAGAAGAAGAAGAAGAAGAAGAAGAAGAAGAAGAAGAAGAAGAAGAAGAAGAAGAAGAAGAAGTAGTAGTAGTAGTAGTAGTAGTAGTAGTAGTAGTATGGCATTAAAAGTTACTAAGGTGAAAAACTGCCAAAACTTTAGGCCATATGGAAACTTAGAGGAAACTATGGCATGCACACAGCTAAACTCAAACACGCAGTATATACACACACTTCATAAACACACACACACACACACACACACACACACATTCACACACATAGAAATAAAATAACGTCAAATGAATAGAGATGTAATATCTTTATTTCAATTAAATTTTGAATTAAAAATTGCCAATGTGATCACAGCATTGGACATAGGCTGAAGTACTTCTCCTATAGGCAAACCAAATGAAACAAAAATGCAAATGTGCTGGAAATGATTACTGTGAGAACACAAGGCAATCAACAGACATCTCCATTGATAAAGCTTTTAAGTTTCAAAGAGGACAGTAGGGGTGGCAGCCAGAAAGTCTACAACAGCAAACACCAGACAGGTGGTACAAACCCTGGCTATAGAGGAGATATGATGCTGATATGATGTGGCATTCAAGGTAGTAATTAGATCAAACAGGGAAATGGAAAGCACTTTCTATTGTTAAAGGAGAAGAAAGCTGGACGCGGGTTTAAAAGGTTACAGAAGAGCTGAGCTGCTGGGGCAGTAAGCCAGCATGGAGTTCAGCAACAGAGGGGGTCACACAATAGAAAGGGTTGGCAGGCAGGTTGCCAGTCAGGAGCCAGAGCCCTGATTCACCTGTTCACAGGCGCTGGCATGAGGAATGACAGGGAGGGACAGAAGTGCATCCGCCTCTTCTTGCAGCTTCCCATCCATGCTTTTGTCCAACCGAGCCGAGAGGGAGACTGGGAAGCCCAGCACTCACGATGGAGCAAGACCAGGCAGGAAAAAACCGGGAAGAGCATTTGAGCCAATTCTTCTGCACTGTAGCAGGCTGGTATTTGCCTTCCTCATTATCCGAGTGTCTACCGACCCAGGATTACAGCGGCTCCTACTGGGAGCGCCCACTTCTGCATCTTTGGGCTTGAAGATTACATGGGGTCCTGAAGGTCTAGAAACAGTGCTGGGGGTGGGGGCTGGAGACCCGAACCATTGCGGGCACCTAGCTACTTATGTGTTTCCTCTCCCTCCTCCCTCCTAGAGCCTACAAACATCCATTCAGCGCTTCCATTCAAAGACTATTCAATTTTCAAGGTTTCTGACTTCTTCAAAACTCCAGAAAGAAAATGTTAGCCAATACAGAAAGCCAGAACAAACCAGAAAATTATCAAACTATCCCCACAGTTGTTTTTCTTTTGGAGTCTTCTATCATCCGAAAGAGAAAAAAAAAATGAACAACAGACTAATACTGAAACTGTTCCTAAACTTTGAAATACAGATTAGTTTAGAAGGTACACCTCTCTCTTCCAAAGCTCTTCCTGAAGTTAGCAGAACACTCCAGAACTATTTTGTCTCTTCTGTTTTCCCAGGCAGCCCAAAGAAATGTCAAGATCTTGAATAAATATGTAAGTAAGCCAAGTACAGTGAAGTGGAGAACTTCTGGCTATCGGGTTCCAGTGACTGTCACACACAGTCTGCTGGATGCCTTTAGCTGTTTTCACTTTCCTGATCTTGACTTTTCAAGATGAATTCTTAAAAGAAAACTAAAATCCACCCCCCAAGGTTTTATCGATCCATCTTTGGATGGCGATGGTGTACAGCTTAAAGGCATTTGTAAACAAAACAAAAAATTATTCAGGATAGACACTCCCAATTTGTAAGGAACACAAAGAATTTGGTACTGGTCTTCTCGAAGAGCAAACTATGACATTACTAGTTTTCTGTATGCAATAAAATACTGATGGAATGTTTTGGGAATTGGTGTTTGACTCCTAAAATCTTTCTAGATTTGTATTCCTGCCTCAAAACACTTCTACCAACCTACTCAGGTGGGTGTGCCAAAATTTGCTTTTCTTTCTCTGCTGGTATTTTCAGCTTTTACAGTGCCTACTGGTTTAAGAAAATGAAAGGGTGGTTTATTCTCAGGCACATTAGAAGTGTCACTTCAAGTGAGTGATTGGGCCAACTGGATGGAAGGCATCTTGTGTAATTCCACCTTGAAGGGGAGAAAAGATTACAATGGACAAAAAACAAAAGCATACAGTAGAGCTTGGAACAGAAGAATCAGATCAGCCACTGGTGGAGATTAAGAAAAGAAAACAGTGGTTTCTTTGACAGGATGGACTCAGAAAGGTCATGGGGCGTCCTTCCAAGGTCACCAATGACCTTCTCCAGGAAAACTTACTCTCCAGAGCATCACCTAAAGGATGTGACATGGGTTCCACAAAATCCACTGGCAAACAGTCCAGAGAGGGATGCCTCACTGTTGCTATGAAGAGCTTGCATTGTATCTGATAGAATCAGAGTGGCTCTTGTAGATGATATCGGGAAGTAAAGAGTGTGCTTGTCATAAAGAACAGGCTCTGGAGGACAAAGGTAACAGGGGCATGGAACATATGGTCCTGAAGCAGAGTTAAAAACCTGGAATCTTCACAGTCTCGGATAAACATAGAGCCCTGAGAGGCTGTTTGAGAAACAGGAGGCAACAAAATTATGGAGTAAATATGTGGAGGCAAAGTCACGAACAAAAGCCCTAGAAAAAGACATGCAAACAGACAAAAACACAATAAAAGTTGTTTTAATAGAAATAATGTCCTTTATACTCAAGAAACAGACTTTGAGCTTACTAGCTATGTTGACTTTTAAGTGAAATAACTTTATATGTATGTCATCCTCTGCACCCAAAAATAGCAAATCAAAATGTTCCAGAAAGCACCACAAATCACTCGAACTTTAAATATGCTTTACATTTTTCTTCAAATTTGGCTTCTTTTTTACTTCTCATTATGACCCAAACTACTGCCAATGTTGAAATGTATGGTTTTATCTATTTTTAGTTAAAGTTCTGACATATTTTCATATGAGAAGTTTTTTTCTTTCCCTTTCCTTGTAAAATCCTGGTCAGCCCATCCAAGTTTCTCAACTGTTTCAGATTCCTGTCTTAGTATTTTTTTCTATTGCTGTGACAAAACAGTATGACTAAGACTTATCAAAGAAAGCATTTAACTTGGATTATAGTGTCAGGAGATTACAACCCATGATGCCAGCTCAAAAGCAGCAGAATCAGTTGAGAGTTGGTGTTTTTATGGCTGGAGTCTTTTGAATGTGATTATTTAGACTACATATTAGATTTCCTTCATTTTCATCCTTGAATTTTACAACCCAAGACCAAAGTAAAGCAGCCTGCAAAGGCTTTTCTCCACTGCCTCAATTTTGATACTTACTAATCATCTCTAATACATAAAGGTCACTATGAATTATTTCTGACTGTTGATATAGCCAAAGTGCAGAAATCAAAATAAATCACCTATGCTAGTCACAAGATGTGCTGAAATTACTTATATATTCATAGAATGGTCCAGAAGTTTTATTCAGGGGCATAGATCCAGGAAAAGTATTTGTGCACACTAAAAATCAGGTTTGAAAAGTTTTATAGCAGAATTTCTGAGAATGTACCAGAGTAGAACTGTATGTCCTTCAATGGGAGAAAAGGTAACAATGGAATATTACTCTTAAATTATAAAAGAAGAAAGTAAACAGTTGACATATATGAAATATATATTAGTATATATAATAATATGTTATATGTTTACTATATATATGTACTATATATAATATATTAATTATATTACCTTGGATAGGAATATAGCTGATAGCACAGTTGTCTATCATGCACAAGACCCAGGCTTTGATCCCCAATACTGCCAATAAAGAAAAAGTGTTGTAGATTGGGTTTAATGCTTCTATTATATTAATTGGGTTCCTAAATTGCACAAGAATCCTGCATGTGAGATGCTGAGGGTCTCTGACCCCAGTTAGTTTTGATTGATAAATAAAGGTCAAACGCTGGGCAGGGAGACAGAGGCAGGACTTTAGAATTCGCAGGCTAGGCAACCACTGAGGAAAAGGAAGAAAGTAGAAAGGTCAAAGGCTTGAGAAGTCAGCATGTAAGAGTCAGGTATCAGGGCCCATGAGGGCTGGAGGCCGGGGTCCGGGACAGCCAAAATGGAATATAGATTTTAGTAAGTAATAATTCAGGAATATTGGAGGGGAGGTGGTATTAGCTGCAATGAGGTTTGTGCATCAAAGACTATATTGCTCCCATCTCTAATACAAACAGCCATCTCTAATACAACCAACCATTGAGCTGATTAACCCATATTAAATATAAGGCTGTGTGTGTGTGTGTGTGTGTGTGTGTCTGTGTGTGTGTGTGTGTGTGTGTGTCTTTAATTTGGGAATCCAGAACACTGGGGAGGGTAGCAAGGACTTAAACCTCCAGGGCAATTACTTTAGTGCTAATTAATCTCCTACTGCTACAAAATGTACCACAATGAAAAACCTGGGTCTGGAAGGATGGGTCAGTGTTGACAAGCATCTATCATTCTGGTGGGGGATCTGACCAGTGTTTATGAGCATGTACTATCCTTGCAGTATTTGAGTTCAGTTCCCAGCATCCCCTTTAGGTGCATCACTACCCCTGTAATTTCAGCACCATGACGTCAAAGAGCTTCAAGCTTACTCCAGCACTATGCGCATGTGCAGACACACATAGACAGACAATTAAAAATAAATATCTTTTAATTCCTAAAACAAGTTTAAAGAAGGAATGTAAATGATCCCAAAAGAAACAAAATTAAACACCGAGGACCAAATTTAACCAAAAACTTTCAAGATGCTTAAAGAAAAAGAAAAATTTAAAAAACCTAAACAAAAAGATCAAATAAACACAGGAATACCCCATACTCACACTTCACTGATTGATGTTAAGATGGAAATGTTCCCAAAATTTGTCCACAGATTTACCACAAATTCTATCAAAATCAAAATTGTCCCTTAAAATAAAACAATCATTTAATCTTAGAATTCATATAGAAATACAGTAGGTCAAGAATAGCTAAAACAGCCTTGAAGAAGGGCCCATTTGCTTGATTGACATGTCTTGGTTTCAAACATTAGAAAAAGCTCAGTACTCAGAACAGGGTAGTATCAGCACCTGTCAAAGGACCCAGAAAGCATTAAAAGAGGATGGAGATTCCAAAGGCAAAACTTCACAGCTCTGCTCAGTTGAATTCCCATTAGGGACCAAGTTAATTTAAAGAGAGTAGAAATTCTGATTTCTGTAGGCAAAAGAAAATTTCAATCTCTAGTGTACAACACACATTAAAAGTAACCACAGAGAGATTATTTGTCTGATTGTATTAGCTATGAAACTCCTGGAGTAAATAACAAAGTAAATATTTGGGCCCATGGATGACGTAATGATAACTTAGCTGTGGTGTCAAAAGCACAACAACAACAATAAAAATACTGAATAATTTTTAGAATTGAATTGAATATTGAATATTATTTAGAATTAAAACCTTTGTGCATCAAAGACTATATTGCTCCCATTTCTAATACATCTTCCAAATTTTGGTTGGAGCTAAATAGAATTACATATTTTTAAGTGTTAATAGTGGTTCTGTGCATAATAATCATAGACAATTATCTAAATACTGAGCTGCTGAAACTGCTTCAACTCCAAGCTAAGGAAAACCCTTTTCCCATGAATAAGCAAAAGTTCTGTGTTGTATTACCGTAGAGCTTGAAATGTATTCAATTTGGAGTCTATTAAGAACTGAAACAGAATTTCAAATACACAGTTGCTAACCCCACCTTTTGCAAATGAAGGACTGTGAAACTCCTCGGTTAAGCCTCTTGCAGAGGTGCCGCAACACAGACAGTGGTGCTTAGGGCTTGAACTCACGTGGATACACTTAAAGTCGAGATGGAAAGCAGGTCTGCGGCAATGTTGTCATGGCAACGTTATACAGCTTAGCTTCTTCTCCACTGTGAACCCAAAATCAACCCATCCTTCTTTATCCTTTCCCTCAAGGAGGAGGAGGAAAGGACACAAGAGGCTCCAGTTCTCTGCTCACTGGCGGCATTGTCTATGACAACTCCATTACAGAAGGAATGATCATCCTTTGCCCCATCTCCAGCTCCGCCCAGGCAGCCTAGCTGACACATACCCCAGTCAGCCTTTCTTCAACAGCTGCCTTCCTGGTTTGACTCATATTGCCTTGACTTCTGTCTCAGTTATCGGGGTTTTTGCTTTGTTTTGTTTTTTTGTTTTTTGTTTTTTTTACTGTTGTGAGAAGAAATCATGACCAAGGCACTTTTTAAAGGAACAACATTTAATTGGGGCTGGCTTACAGGTTCAGAGTTTCAGTCCACTATCATCGAGACAGGAGCACGACAGCATCCAGGCAGGCATGGTGCAGGAGAAGCTGAGAGTTCTACCTCTTCATCTGAAGGCTGCTAGAAAACTGGCTTCCAGGCTTCTAGGCCAAGGATCTGAAAGCCCACACCCACAGTGACACACCTACTCTAATAAGGTCACACCTTCGAATAATGTCACTCTCTGGGCCAAGCATATACAATCCATCACATCACCTATAGCTGCAATGAGGCTTGGAAAGCAAGTGTCCAACTTCCAAAACCTATGGAAGAGGCTTGGAAGAGCTACCAAGTTACACACCCGGATGTGTCTCTCCATGGTGATTCTGTGCCCTGCAGTCTCAACCTCTCTGACTTCCAATTTTCTCTCCCATTTAAAAGAGGACTTTTTTCTTATGGTTGCAAACAGGATTGACTAAGGTAAGCACATTAAATACAGTGATTACATGAGCTTAAAGTTCAGGGTCTGGTTGCAGTCAGCCTTTCTGTTCTCTGCTTTTCAGTTTCCCATTGTCCTTGACGGCTACAGCTTGACCTTGCCCTTCCTCATGTCTGCCATTTACTTAGAAATGTAGAATAAAAGAACAAATATTTCTAGCATAAGGCCTTGGTGTTTGAGGCACAGGTACAGGACCTATTGTTTAATTCTGCTTAGCTGCTAAGTGCAGGGAATATTTGAAAACAAACCTTTGCAAGTTAGGTTCTAAAAGAGTTCTTGTGGAAGACAGTGGTTTGGGGAAGCTCTAGTCTTCTTCTTGGTGGAAATGAGGTCTGGAACATATTAAATGACAGAGGTATTTCTCAGGGACCTTGTGAATGGCACTATGTACTTCCTAAGTGACTGGACCAATCTGTGCTCCTGACCAAGTAACCCCAGTCTCAGCATCACACACTTTCTAAGTGAAGACACCTGTCCTGCAGACCCAGTGGCCCCATTCTGAGGAAGGCAGGCATGTTCCTGTGCTCATAATTGCATTAGATATGTAAGGGACCATGTGGAGACCGGCAATCAGGGCTCATGGAACCCTATGACCAAGCCAAAAGAAGCCCCAGCTTCTAAAACTGCCATTCGGGAGGGGAGAGAACTGAGAATCCTTCAAGTGAGCCCTTCTTCATCTCTCCAGTCCGCATGCCAAATCTACCTAGGAAACCTGGTTCTTTGGTGCAGTGTGACTCCATAACACATCTGTTCAGAGAACTCTCTCTGTAGCAACAATTCTCAGAATGCTAAGATCCTGGCTGTTACCAAACATTCAAGAAATCGCTTGTCATTGATTCCTGAAACTGTCCGTGAGGCTTATCTATAGTCCACCCTTTCGCAGTATAAACAAACCCATGGCTTTTGAAAGCTGTAGGGTGTTTGTTTTATTTGGATGACTATTCGCTTGCTGTTCACTTTGCAGCACTAAGCCTCAAGCCATGGCCATGCATACACTAGTGAGCACTGTATCTTTGAGCTCTATCTCCAGTCCCTATTCTTTTATTTGAGACATAGTATCATCTGTGCCCAGGCTTGGCTGGACCTCATAATCCTCCCACCCCATCTTCCTAGAAATTAGGCTTACAGGTGTTCTCTCTGGCTACAACAAGGATCTGTTTGCCCATATAAACACCTCATAAAGAATACAAGCCCAAATTGAGTACCCTGTTCATCTATGGGGAAAAAAGATAATACATGTATATAAAATGTCATCCTTGAAATCAGTATTTTGATACATATTCAAGTATATGTTCCCACTAGAAGTGATTCTGCTATTTTGCTTTTGAAAAGTCCTATAAGTACCTCACAAACTTCACATCTGATATCCACCAGAGATGAGATAGTTATATAGAAAAGGGATGTGGTCATCTGAATACACTTGGCTCCTAGGAAGTAGTAGTTAGGGGGTGTGGCCTTGTTGGAGGAATTGTGTCGCTGTGGGGGTAAGCTTTAAAGCTCAGCAGAAGTGTCAATTGCTGCAGTCAAATCAAGATATAGAGCTCTCGGGTCCTCTAGTGCCATGCCTGCCCAGATGCTGCTGCCATGCTTCCTGGCATGATGATAATGGACTGCACCTCTGACCCTGTAAGCCAGCCCTAGTTAAATGTTGGCCTCTATAAAAGTTGCCCTGGTCATGGTGTCTGTTCACAGCAGTGGTAACCCTAACTAAGACAAGGGTTATCCCTATGCAGAGGTCATGAGGGGCAGAGAATTTGTTTCCTTGGAAAAACTGATTTCAGAAGATGTTGTCACCTACAAAGCATGGGTAGGTGGGACCTGCCAGAAGGCAGCCATTGGTCTTGTTCAAGGTCTCAGTCACAGGAGTACAGTGGTGGGCTCCCCACTGGGTGCAGCCAGTCAAGGGCTTCCCAGGCCCTAAGCAATGTCAGCAGTCAAGGTTGCACTTCCCCCAATTGAAAGCCACACCAGTTCCAAAGACAGGGCACCTTCAGAACGAGAGGCCAAGGTAAGTCCTGCCAATTTGCAGGAACTGGCAAAGTGAGTGTTGGCATGGCTGCTGGCGAGCTCAGTGCCTCAGGAACAAAACAGCCATGCTTCTCATTCTTTATAGGAGAGTAGATTCAGCTTCAAATCACAGCCATAACGTTCCTGTTTATTTGTGAGGAACTGATACAAACTCATCCATGTTGGTAGTTGGTACTTAAGAGAAACAGAGAAACAAAAATACAAGACGCCTGGTGAATATATGGCCCACAATAAGAATAACAAGCTGATACTTCAGACCTAAAAAACTTTTGTGACAGAGACACAGAGAGGAGAGAGAGAGAGAGAGAGAGAGAGAGAGAGAGAGAGAGAGAGAGAGAGAGAGAGAGGCAAATATACATACATCTGTGCACAGGCATACATGTATACACATACACAAACATATGTATGCATATGTACATACATACATACATACATACATACATACATACACACATGCCTACATACATTGCACATACTCATATACTTTCAGAAAGGCACACATACACACTTGGACACGTACATGATGTTTCCTGGCCACTGTTTCACTGATCCTGCTGGACCCAGTGTGAGAACTGACTTATTTGCTTTCGGACACTCACATTCACCAGTAATGTTGATTGTAGCAGAAACTGTTCTACTCAGCCAAGAATGTAGTCTTTCACATTGCAGCACAAGTTTGAAAGAAAAATTGTTCTCCACCCCTTACTATTTGTACTCAATTTCTTTTCATTTAATGTATCTTAAAAGTTTCCCCCACCATTTCACAACCATTTGTTTCTGACCTCGCAGAGGATGCCAGCCACTCAGCCATGAGACCTCAGGTTGTCTTCACCCTGGAGGCCATCTTCTTTCTGTGAGCCCCTTCTTTTGGTTCAGATCAATGTGTTGTCTCACTTTTCCTTCAATCTATGTGAAGCATTCTCTTTGGCATCTTTTTAAAGACTTTACTTACATTATATGCATACATGTGTGGGTGTGTACAAGCAGCAGCAGAGGCCAGAGATGTAAGGGTCCCCTGTAGCTGGAGTCACAGGTGGTTTTGAGATGTTCATGTGGGTGCTGGGAATCAAATCAGATCTTCTGCAAGAGCAGTACACTGTCTTGATTTTGAGTCATCTCTCCAAGCATTCTCTGGTAAGTCATGAGACTTACCCCATCCTCCTTAGGTTTGTTCATGGTGCCACACAGGAGACCGTTGAAGGCCACACACATGCCTTCCGCTTTTACCCTACAGAACTGGCTTCACTTTCATTGCACAGATAAGCTCTGCATGCTACACTGTGTTCTGCCTAGAATCCTCAGTCCCCAACCCTGCTCAGCCCTCCCCCCTTTTACAGCTGTAAACTTACATATTAGCATTCATTCTTATCATCCACACTCTAGATTTAGAAACCAGATGCCTAATTTGCCTAAGCACCATCCATCTTATAACACACTACCTCCATCAATCTACCCCCCAACCGCCATCCATTCTATACCACCCCCTTTGTAAGTCTATCATGGATCCACACGAGAAAGGCATCACGCCATAACTTAAAGCACATTGCCAGAGGAATGAAAAGTTAAGATGGTGGACGGAAGGGAAAGGCTAACCTTGTGATTTCATCTGTATTTCTGTGTACTTGTTACAATAAGACACAACTACCGCTTCCCCTACAGGGACTCTGGAGAAATGTGGAAAACATTCCAAGAATGGAATTTGGAAATTGCTTCTTCGTTTTGCTTTAAAGCCATCGAAATAGACTGAATTTATCTGATCTTTGAAGTTTAAAAGTTCAGATGTTTAAAACAAAAGTATGATTAAAACAGTTGTGGCAGGATTGCAGTGTTTGCAAAATAACTATATGAAAATAATTATAGCTGTTTTATATAGATGAAAACTACATAAATAATGAGCTGCCTTCAAGGAACCCTTCATGATAATAAGACTGTGAAGAAATTTCCAGAGACATAGACTAGATACACACCCCCAAAGAAGAGAAACATGTTAAGCTTCTGCGGAGGGCATAGGGTGATAGGGAAGATGTTGACTGAACTGGATAGGAAAGGTCAAAAGGATAAACTACTCTCAATGCCTGAGTTTGAGGAACAGCAAAATGCTACAGGTGAGAGCAGACAAACTAAACAGAGTCTAACTGCAAGATTCTTCTAGAAACATGAGCACACAGAGGCAGCTAGGAGATGTTTGAAAAGAGGAATAGCAAGACAAACTTCTCAGAAACTAAGTCATGATCTTATGGTGGGATTGTGCTAGTAAAGAACAAGACAGCAATGAAAATTCCCAAACAGGAAGTCACTGGAAAGGACTGTAGGAGAAAGAGGCCTTTTATCAAACAACATAAAGGCAGATTATTTAATAAAAGATATTTGAAAAATAAACTGATAGATGAACAGCATACCTGGTTTCCAATTCCTTTCTTAGAATAGCATCCATTCCAGAACAATGCAACACTAAATAGCTCTGAAATAAAACTGTAAAATATCTAGAAGAAAATAACTAGAAAAGCAAGCCAAGCTTATACTGGTGGATATAATACAAACAAAATCATTTTTACAGGAAAAACAGTAAACAAAGTTAAGTGAAAATCAATAAATGGCAATAGTATATATAATATACTAGACACATTGCTAATTGGTTTTTGAAATTGACAGTTTACTTGATTTTTTTAGTTTATATACAAAATAGTGTGTCTCATTATGCCATTATTACAAATGTGTTTTTGAACTTCATAGTCACAAACCATCCTTACCCTACATACACTCCTGCTTTATCCTCTGCCTGGTCCCCTTCCAACTACCAAAGTAGTCCCTTCCGATGCTTAATCTTCACTGGCAATTTAATGGGATAAGAATCTCCATGGAAACAAATCTCTGAGCAGTCTGTGAGAGATCATCTAGATTAGATTAATTGAAGTAGGAAAACACTTGCTAAATTGAGCAATGCCTTTCTCTAAGCTAGAGTAATGGACTGAATAAAAAGAAAAGAAGTCAGCTAAGCTAAGGATTCCCTTCCCTCTGCTTCCTGAGAGTGGATACACTGTGGCCCCTGCTTCCTGAGAGTGGATACACTGTGGCCCCTGCTTCCTGAGAGTGGATACAGTTGCCTTTAGCAACTGCTACCATGCTCCCACCAGGATAGACAATATCTTGAAACTATGAAACTTTTTGTACCTTAAATTGCTTTGTTCAGGATATTTCATGATAGTAACAAGGCAAATAACTAACATATCTCCCTAATACCTTCTGCCTAGGACTGTTTTGACTTCATTTTCATTTTTTATGATTTTTTCCAGTTTCTGAAAAGAATTTCATTTAATTTTCGTAGTGATTATTTTCAATTTGTAGGTTACTTTTGGTAATATAGCTATTTTAAAAATATTAATTCTTATGATCCATGAACATAGGAGGTCTTTCCAAATTTTCTAGGTCTTCGTCAATATCAGTGCTCAAAGTGTGAGTGAGTGTGTGTGTGTGTGTGTGTGTGTGTGTGTGTGTGTGTGTTGATATTTGAAACCAGCTGCTTGATTAAAAGTGTTTTTCAGAATTAAATAAGAGCTTCCTAGTGAAGTCTGGGTCTTTTACAAGTAGGGGTAATCTTTTTTGTTGTTGTTGTTTTTAAATTAGATTTCTTTCATTTCTTTCTCTTGCCTTATTCCTCTAGCCAAGATTTCAAACAGCAGACTAAACATAAATAAAAGTGGGCACCTTTGGCTAATTCAAACTTCAGTGGTTAAAAGCATGTACAACTCTTGCAAAAGACCAAAGTTCAGTTGCCATATCAACATCTGGCTGCTCACAACCACCTGTCATTCAAGCTACAGAGGAATCCAAATCCTCGGTCTCAGAAGGTGCCAGTACTTACGCATGTACACATGTATGTACACACACACACACACACACACACACTTATTTTTAAAATAAATCTTTGAAAACCTATTGTAAAGAAAATGCTTTGGGTTTTTCCAAATTTACTATATTGTTGATGATAGCATTTGTAGACACAGCCTGTGCTGCGTATGTTCCTCCGATTCCTGGTTTCTCTCATGGATTATTACGGTAGAATGTTGAGTTTTAAGGCCCTTCTTGTATCTATGAGATGATCATGTGATTTCTCCACCAGAGTCTATTTATAGGATGTCACGTTTATAGATTCATATATATTGAACCATTCTTGCATCCACAGAAGTAAGCAAATTTCATTGTGTTGTAAATTCTCACATAATATTGTATCTGCTTTGCAAGCATCTTATGGAAGATTTTTGTGTCTATGTTATTAATAAACTTGATCTACAGTTTCCCTTTTTGTTATATCCTTATCTGATTTGGGTATAGTGGCTCTTCCTACTTCACAGGATCAGTTCAGTAGTGTCCCTGCCCTTTCTGTTTCATGAAAGATTTTGCATGCTGGAACACAGTACAAGAATGGAGTTGTACAAGGAGAATTTTGAGTGCTTATAAGAACATTGCAAGAAAATAAGGCAAGGGTCTTGTGCCCTCAGTCTATTTTCAGAACCACGGAATTGCTCTTGGAATGTGCTTTTATGCCCTTTCCAGGTGTAGTGGGTAGAAGTGAGTTTACTTTAGATTATTCATTACACCCAGTTATTGTTATTTATTTATATGCCTCTACTTACATATGTTTCCCAACAAATGTAGCCTGCGTGCCACTATGTGGCTTGCCCATGTGCTTGTGTACTTTATTCATGTCGCTTCTCTTAACCCTCATAGTAATAAATTATCTGATGCTCTCAGTAATGTTCACTATTGCATGAGACTTTAGTCTGCCTCGTTTTTAGGCTCCATTGTCCCAGGTCCAACAGTCAATTAGAGTGGCTAACATTGGAGGAGCGCTGGAAGTCCTAGGGGAATCTTCTTTCATGACCAGGAAGAGTGAGGTCCCTCATCCTTGGGCTTCTGCTCTGTGACTGCCTTTACTATTAATTCAGTGTCGTTGCTTTGGTTCATCTGTTTAACTGTTTGAGCTGTTTTGGTTTTCCTGACTTAATTTTGGTATGCAATATGTGTCTAGCGATTTATCTATTTCTTGAACATTATCTAGCACCTTTAAATATAAGTTTTCAAATGTTCCATATTGGTCCTCTAGGTTTCCTTTCTCTCTGTTTTAGTGCCCCTTTTCATCTCTGATTTAATTAATTTGGATCTTCTCTTTCTATTGATTAATTCAGTTAAGGGTTTTTGTGTCTTTCCTTTTCCCTCAAAGAACAAACTTTTTGTTCTATCTCCATTTTATTAATTTCTGTCCTGATAGGTTTTTTTTCTTTCCATTTACTGTGTTTGCTTTTGGCTTATTCTAGTTTTTCTAAATCACTGAGGTGCATTTCTACTTTAGATTTCTCTGGTTTTTAATATAAGCACTCATAGCTACAAACTTTCCTGTTAGTGTTCTTTGCTACAAGCAAGTTTCTTGTAAGTTATGCTTTCATCTTAATTTTCTTCTGTAACTGTCTTTTTTTGATTACTGTACTGGGTTCTTTTACCTACCACACTTCTCTGTCCTTATCCCTTCTGACCCCCCCCCCCAACACTAGATAGGTGAGAGAGAAGGTTAGAGGGAAGTGTGGGGCAAGAATCTCCTTAGAATTCCTTTGGGGAAAGTAAAATAATCAGGATATCTCCAACTAACAATCCTGGAATCCAGCAACCCACAACCCACAACCCAGCAACCCAACCACCTAGACATCTAGGCAATCCAGCCACCCTGCCACCCAGCCACCCAGCAACCCAGCCATTCAGTCCCCTAGTCACCCAGCAACCCAGCAAACAGAAAACAGAAAACAGCCAGCAGCAGAAACCAGTAACAGCAGGAAGCAGCAGCAGCAGTGACCATCAGCAAGCAATGTAGTCTCTTGGTGCCCTGGCCATTTTTCTACCTTCCCTCACAAGAAAGAGCCCCAGCATTCCAAACATAAACAATCCTCAGCTGGCAGAATCACGCCCCTTCCAGAGCATGAGACAAATCATAGTCTGCTGTTGTGAACAACCTGAAGCAGCCCTATATTGCACACCTGGGATTAAAACAAAAGCATATTACCATAACTTTTGTTTAATAGACCAAAAATTCCACGACATTCTTCTAGTAAGATTTTAATTTCCTCTCTGATTCTTTGGTGACCCACTCAGCATTTAAGAGCAGAGATATTATATTATAGTTTCTTATCTATTGTTTCTTAGCCTTAGTCCCTTACACCTGGTAAGATACATGTGACAATTAATTTTCCTGTTGCTATGGTAAAATACTACAAGGAACAAAACTTAAGGCAGAGAAGATGTATTCCAGCTCACAGTTCAAGCATACAGACCATTACGGTGGAGAAGTCAAAGCACTGAAGACCTTGATGCAGCTGGCCATCCATACAGACCATTGAGGTGAAGAGGTCAAGGCATCGGAAGACTTGAAGCACAATCAGGAACCAAGAACACCATGTATATTGCTATGCAGTTCATTTTTCTGCATGTATAGTTCCCAGGATCCCAGCTAAAAAATGGTCCCACTTCCAGTGGGTAGGTTTTCACACTTCAGTTAGCATAATCAAGATAAACCTTCTCAGGCATGACAACATGCCTTTCTCCCAGGGCCTTCTGATTCTTTCACCTAGACAATCAACATTAACCATCACAATACAGAAATTACTCAGTTTCTCATCTTTGTTACTGCTTGCTTTGTGTCATATGCTGTAAACCAATTTAGAGATTCCAGTTCTGTTTAGTAGTAAAAACTTTCCAGATGTTTGCTGTCAATAGCTCAGTCTTTAAACAGTCTCTCTGTCTCTCTCTCTTTTTCTCCCCCCCCCTTCTCTTTCTCTTGGAAAACATTTTTTAATTAGGTATATTCTTTATTTACATTTCAAATGTTGTCCTCTTTCCTGGTTCCCCTCTCCCCGAAAATACCATAAGCCATCTCCCATTCCCCAATCAACCCTCCCCAGCTTCCCTGTCCTGGTATTCCCCTACACTATGGCATCAAGTCTTTCCAGGACCAAGGGCCTCTCCTCCCTTTGGTGTCTAACAAGACCATCCTCTGCTGCTGATGTGTCTGGAGCCATGGGTAACTCCATGTGTACTCTTTGGTTGATGGTTTTGTCCCTGGGAGCTCTGGGAATACCAGGTGGCTCATACTGTTGTTCCTCCTGTGGCACTGCAAATCCCTTCAGCTCCTTGGGTCTTAAGATGGCATCTAGCCACCACCCTCAGAGACAGAGAACATAACACCATTCACCCAGTTGATGGCTGACTCATCTCCCAAGAGACATCACCAAAGCCCATCTGGGTTTGAGACTTAAAAATGATGGCCTGGCCTAGCCTTTCATTAGGACTGTCAGTCTCCTTTGGAGGCTTCCAGCCTTACCTTAAGAGACTCTGCATCCCCTCCCCGACTGGGGCACAAGGTGACTGGAGCCTGCCCACTGTTTGCTCCTTTTGCTGGGTCAATTCTTCTTTTTCCTGAATCTTATCCTTTACAAGTCACAAGAAGGCATCTCCCAGACTGCCATCTTACCCTAGACATGTTAGTTCCACTCTCATCTACCAAACCAAGTTATCATGCTGCCATCCATGTTATGACGAGTTACAAACATATCTTCCAAAGATCTACTAGATATTTTTCACACCTGTTTTCTTCTGACACTTGAACAATTCTCATTAGAAACTCCAAGGCTGTCTTTACTTTTCTGTTCCTCTCCACATCTATGCATTTATCAAATCCAAAAAAAAAAAATACTTCTACTGTTATTTTATCTCATTTTCATTTAAATTGTTGCCAGAGTTTTCTTTCCAAAAACAAAAACAAAAAGCCAGTCTCTTTGTACTGGTAACCCTTTCATGGCTGGATCCCCACTAGAATCCTATAGTGTCCAGGACTCTACAGTTCACAGTGTTCAGGACTCTGTGGTCTACTGTCCCCAGGACTCAGATGGCAGAAAGAAGCCGACTTCCTCTGACTTCTGCTCCTACCTACACATAGACACACTGAAGACCTGAGTGGGAGACAATATCCACCAGCCTCAAATACTCCCCCTCTTGATGCCCTCAGTTCCCACCAATCACAAATGCTAAATATTTTCCAATTATGTCCTTCCTAGCCTTCATTCCTGCCTGATCCAACTTCCCAAGGCCTCAGCCTTTTCTATGGTCCCCACCTCTCTCCTGTGTAAAGGTTCTCTGTCTCAGTTAGGGATTTGTCCACCCCTTTGTTTCCCATGGGAGTTTGTCTGTACTTCCCTTGTGCCACTTATTTTGTGTATTTCCTAAATGTGGTCCACTGATTTCACACCCCACCTCGAACACACACTCTCTGTTTTCTCCCAGCTTGAGGCAGGAGTGGTTCCTTTCATTTGTAACAAATTACTAGAAATTTCTTCTTCCCCACAAGTCTAGATATGTCTACCGTAAGTCTCCCAATGTGCCTGGCCTGACAGCCAGGTAAATACTTGTCTAAATTATATGGAAACAGGAACATTAATTTTAAAATTAGGAAAAGGCTTCCTTATATCTGGCATAAAAAATAGAGATGAGTGCCTCATTTGCAAAATTCCCTTTCACTTTCTTCTTGTGCTGTGCTCCTCCATAACCTTCCCCTTGAGCTTTTCAGTTACTTTGACCAGTGGTTAGCTTTTGTTTCTTTGATTGGTTGGTTGATTGGTTGGTTGGTTGGTTGGCTGATTGGTTGGTTGGTTGGTTGGTTGGTTGGTTGGTTGGTTGGTTGGTTATTGTTTGGTACTCAAATATTACAGTTCAATTTAGTTCCATTTCCCTAATTTAATCTTTCCCATCATTTAACCCTGATGCCTGAAGAAGCAAAGCTCCCCATCTCTTCTGTGCTGAGAGGATTTCACCTCTTACAATATGCAGCCAGTCTTGAAAAATATTGTTGTCAAAGACTTCTCATATGAAGCAGGTGACATTGTCTGTTGATATGGAGATAACATTGGACCCACAGTGCACACACTATACTCCTGCATAGGACTAAAATGTGATGATATCAGTTCTAACTCATTCCCTTTTATTCTTAGGGATTCAGAGCTTGCATTGTGATCAAGTGTCACAGTTGCTTCAAAACCTTTAATGGTTTTCTAAGACCAATAGGTCAAAATGTAGATATGCAGATACAGTTCACTTGCCTTCCATGACCTTGTCCTAGCTCCACCACTGCAGCTCTAGGAAGCAAGTTACACCTGCATAGTCTTAATGCATGCCAGTGAGACACAGCTTTCTTCCCATGCCTTAAGCGCTCTCATGCACTTTCTCACTGTCCAGCCTACTCCTCTAATCCTTCAGGCTTTACACTAGGGAGGGCTTTGTCTATGCCCTTGCCAGATACCTCTAGATCAACTGGATGGGTCTAGCTCCCTTAGTTGTTGTAAGTGCCCCCATAGGACCTTACCGTGCTTCACGTCCTGACATATGTTGTACTTGCAGCTGCTGCCTTGCCTTCTTCCTTACTCTGTTCTACCATTTCTTACAGTGTTTGTCATGTTCCAACACATTAGAAGACTCACTGGTACTCCTTCTTGGTCTGATAGGGCAGCTGGTGCAAAATTAACCACACGCACCTGACGGCTCCTAGGTTGAGGAAAGAAGGAAGCAAGTATTTTCAGATACCTGATCATGGGCTGCATGTATGTGCTGTGACAAACGGGCTTCCAAATGAGCTCCACAGGAGCCCGATTAAAATATTTGCCTGATAGGTTGGTATACATGGCTGCCACTGCAGCTGGCAAGATACAGGGGTATAAAGATGAGGAAGTGCTGCTAAGTCTCCAGGCCCCCTTGCTCATTGATGCTAGACTGAGCACGTGGCAAAAGATTCCACAATACCTGGATAAAAAGCAAGGGCCAAAAAACAGTGGTCTGAGCGGACTTTACAGATTTGAAAATCAATGACGGTATGATCAGACTTGGGCTGATGGAAAAATATCTAGCTAACTGTTACATACCAACAGAGCTGCAGGGGAAGGGAGACGGGAACAGAAAAAAGTCTTTGAAGAAAGAATAACTAAAAATTTTCCCATTTTGAGAGAGAGAGATTAAAAATAAAAAGAACTCTACCAATCCAAAGCTCAATAGACTATAAGCAGCCTTTAAAAAATAAGCAAAACATAAGACTATATCTTAATACTCTTTTATGCTAAGAAAACAAGACAAAAGAAAAGAGCTAGAAAAAGGGGAGAGGACCCACTACACATTTCACACAGGGAAGGGCAGTGGCAAGAACTACCTATGGCCTTTCCAGAAGCAATGCAAGCCAGAAGGCAACGCGGTGGCTCCTCCACAGTGCTGAGAGGAAAGGCTGCCACCCATGAATTACAAGGCTCACAAACATATCCTTCAAAAATGAAGGCAAACTAAAAATGTTTCAAGATGAACAGGTGCTAAGGAAGCGTACTACCAGCAGACTTGCTGTACAAGATCTGTTAAGTAGATTCTCAAGCTGGGGGAAACGATGCCAAGTGAAAAGTCAGACTAACACCAAGAAATGAAGAGCTACAGAAAGAGAAAACTCCAAGAGTAACAGAGGGCCACAGGGAGGAGTAAAGAGACAGGGCTGGCCCTGGGGATGGTCCAGAGAGAATAGATAGCCCTGCCATGGTGGTCGCACCAGAAGATGAGGTGAAGGAGTGCTTAGCAGGCAATGTGGACCCCAAGCCAGCTGCAGGGCAGGGAAAGAACATCAAGCAACACAGTAAGGAATGAATGTCCTTGACGATAGCCCATGTAAAGACAAACTAAGAAAGTGTGGACTTATCCCAACGAATAAAGGAATGAATAAAAGTCGGAGGAGGGTGAGGAACTGGACATGTTCTTAGCTCCAAAGTACAATGCCACAAAGCACCTACTAATTATGAAAGAGAAAGGGATAAGTTCTCAGAAGACAGCCAATGGAAAGTGAAGGTAACACATGATCACTACAGGCACTTTTATTTTAGATAATGACCATTATTGAGACAACCAATGAAATGGGACCGGGCCTTGAAGATTATTCATAATAAGTCTGTGTTCCTTTCATGTTTTCTGTGGAGGAATCGTGAGCAGGTGAGAATCTGTCCTGGTTTATAGGGACTAAATACCCTAACAAAAACCTGGGGATTAGTTGGGTGTGGTGATGTACAGATGGACTCCACCGTCTGGTGGTAGAGAGCTGGAGGAAGCATTTGAGGTCATGAAGTCGAGGGTGCTTTAGATGTTCTCTCTCTGTGTCAAGCTCCACGGGACCTAGAAATGGGTTGGGGCATGGCAAATGATTTTCAAGCACACACTTGGCTTTAAATGATTGGCAGTGCTCTTACAGTAAGCTGGCAGCAGACACTGCCTAGTTCCCTGAGTGCTTGTTTCCCACAGGCCCCTAGAAATGCTGAGTAATTCAATGGGAGCATCAAGTGACCTGCCTTGCCATTATGGAGTGAGACCAAATTCATGTTAAACTTCTTGACAGTAAAATACAGTAAAATAAAATTTAAAAAAGAATAAAAACTGAATTTAAAATGTCTTTAGTTGCTCAGCCCTGGAAATATAGGTTTACTGAGTTATCTACTATCTGCTCTAACCCCATCAAAAGAAAGAAAAGCACTATAAATGGAAACATTTGAGCACGGTTGGTTTTCATTTCTCCTGGAGTAGACACCCCTGTATTGATTTCCAGATGGTGGTGATAGTAACCCTGAAACTTCATTACTACTGAAAACGCTGGACCCAGCAAAATCGTCGCTCACAGAGGTTTTGGGTTTCTTTCCTGATATACTGATAACAGGAACTGAAATATCTGCTTAAGCATACCCTGCCCTGATTTCATTCTGCTGATATTCCCATGCATGAGAAGAAAGAATTTACATGTCTTTGCCAATCTCATACAGAGCAAATCAATGTAAATTTTCCATAGAAATAAAATTTTTAACTAAAATAGGAAGTAACCTAAATTCACATTTTTGAGCTAAATTCACCTTTGATGAGCTCTTTTGTGACTACAGAGCTAATATTTGGCTTCAAAGTGACCAAGTACTGCCCATAACTTTAATGTTGTCTTTCATCAAATATTAACATTGATAATGATAACATAACATTACATTGAGCATTTTCACCTTTAAGAATTGGTTTTGACATACATACCAGAAAGCAGACAAGTCACGGTGGGTGTGTGACTGGTTATCACAGACTACTGTCCGCACCACAGTCTGCGATTACACCATCCCTTCCTCTTTGGCCTCCTTCCTCTATAAACATGCCCTTCTCACCTCTAACATCATAAATACCCTTTTCCTGCTTTGAGATTTTACATATATGATATCCTAAAGTCTTTATATCTGTTTAATATGACATCTTTTATTCAATAATCAATAGCAATTAACTTTTCCCATTTAAGTTGTGGTTTTGTGTGATAAAATAGAATGAAATATATTACGCTGAAGTTCATTTTCATTGAAGTCATGGAAAATACGATCTATTGAATGTTACAAAGTCCTGTCATCACTGTGAGAAGCCAGTGCTTCTGTGTCTGATTTTCAAAGACTTTATGAAGTGTTCAGATGTGAAGCCGGCTCAGTGACATGGAGTGTGCGGCTGAGCCTGTCCCCGCAGCCCTGTGCCCTGGGCTTTACTGTAGACACATCCCTTTGTCCTGTTCTTCAAGGCCCTGAGCATCTCCTCGTTCTCTGCTGTGGGATTGGAAATGGACCGTTTGGAGAGAGCAGTGGATTTATGGACCACTCCAGTAACGTGTCCACTCGACTGCTCCTTCCCTTTCACTGGGCTGTCACTGATACTGTTGGGTTGTACAGATTACAGGTTTTGCCTAAAGCAACAGTCAGCTCTCTTACCCTGTAATTGGATAGACAGATTTGGCTCAGCTCAGCTAGCCTGCACTTCTGTGTGAGAAAAAAAACCAAAAAACAAAACAAACAAACAAACAAAAAACCAAAGAGAAACAGCTTTGCCAGGCCAGGAAAAAATGGGATTCAGAGGAGAGGAGAAGATAAGATCATCTTTTTTAAAAGACAAAAAGAAAAGAAGGAAGGAAGGAAGAAAAAAAAGAAGAAAGAAAGAAAGAAAGAAAGAAAGAAAGAAAGAAAGAAAGAAGAAAGAAAGAAAGAAAGAAAGAAAGAAAGAAAGAAAGAAGAAAGAAGGAAGGAAGGAAGGAAGGAAGGAAGAAGGAAGGAAGGAAGGAAGGAAGGAAGGAAGGAAGGAAGGAAAGAAAGAAAGAAAGAAAGAAAGAAAGAAAGAAAGAAAGAAAGAAAGAAAGAAAGAAAGAAAGACTTGTGGCTGTTTCTGTGCCTCCATTACCTGAGTTCATTCTATAGCTTATGCAAACATACACTCTATTGTCTCTCAAACCGTCATCCAGAATATTGGCATTAAAAATAATTTCAAAGAGTAAAATTTCAGAAGTTGACAACTAAAAATGGATGTTTTATAACTCTCTGTGTCTTAGATATATATAAGATTTGGGAATTTTGAGTTCAGATTCTTGTTGTTAATTTCAATACAACTTGCTGTTTTGTTTGTTTGTTTTAGTTTTTAAGAAACAATTAATTATATGCACTTTGACAGTTTCATTATATGAATTTTGACAGTTTGTTTGAAAATCTCCAAGATTCAAAGTTAATTTGTTCATAGCACACTCGTTCTTCAAGGAATGAATCTGGAGCGCTTTAGCTAGGCCATGAGTGTACAGTATAGGTACATAACACTGAGCTCAGTGTAGCTCATGACACTACAAAGTTACCCCCTTTTCGCAGTGTGACATATATTGTCCTAATTCTTGGGTTCCCTTGTGCTGTCTTGATTTCTAAAGAAAAAGAAAATTTCAAGTCACACACAACTCTGCATCTCCAGCCCCCAGAGCTGTTGAAGCTGTGGAAGAAACCGTGACCCCCCCCCCCTTCACTCAATGCTCTCTGCAGTTCCAGCCAGTGTTACTGATCCTGAGCCTGAAATACAATTGCTACCTTTGCTTGCCAGCCAGTCTGTTAGAAGTTGCTTTGGGTTACCCTGCTGGCCCCCAAAACCAGCTAGTGTCACTTACAGAGTCCAGCATTGTTAAAAAGAAGGGAGGAGGAAGAGGGGAGGGAGGGAGGGAGGGAGGGAGGGAGGGAGGGAGGGAGAGGGAGGGAGGGAGGGAATGAGGGAGGGAGGGAGGGAGGAAGGAAGGAAGGAAGGAAGGAAGGAAGGAAGGAAGGAAGGAAGGAAGGAAGGAAGGAAGGAAGGAAGGAAGGGGTTATGAATATGGAGGTGTCATCCTCCTGCTTCAGCCTCCTGAGTGCTGGAATTAAAGGAATATGCCTTCCCACCTGGCCTGAAAGTGTAGGGGTTTTTTTTTAGAACAAGTCAAAGAGTATTTAATTTGTCTCTCTTCTCCAATCACACAGCTCTCTCAGCACCTCCAGAGAAAGCTCTGGACAGAAGAATTGGAACAATTTTGTTCTCTGCAAGAAAAGGGAGGACCCCTGTGAGCTGCAGCCTTCACAGCCCTGAGCGGCAAACAGCATCCCGTGAGTGTCGCTGGTTGTCTGTCTCACACAGTTCAGCTTCCTGCAGATATGCCAACCTCTCAGCTTCCTTCTCCATGATGTCTGTGGCCGGCTTCTTACCACTGTGACAGAACACCAAGAAAATCCACCACCAGAGAAAAGAGTGGGTTTTTGGCTCATGGCTTGAGCCATTAGTCCCACGTCAAGACACCACCGGTCCCATGACAGAGCAGAGAACCAGTGCATACAAGAGAGCCAGACCCCACCCACTAGCTCTTTCCGCTGTGAATCAACAGTCCTCGTGACCCGCATCTCTCCTCTGGACAGGAGTCTCGATCCATTGACCGTCAAGAGTCCTCGTGGCTCATTCATCTTTCAAGAACACCATCAGCTGGGGGACTAGCCTACAACACAGGAGTCAGTTCACATCAAAAGCATGGCAGTGTTTGTGAGAAGACTGACTAAAAGCTGCCCAATGCGCCTTATTGCTTTGACCAGAACGAATAACTCTTAGCTGTAAAGAGCTATACATGGAGCTATGACACTGAGCACATCCCCTGCCCGCTCATAGCACCACTCACCACTGCACTTTCAGTTAGGCCGCATACCTCAGGCTTCCTAACCTGGAGGAGGGTGCAAAGGGCGTCTGTGCTCCAGGCAAGACAAAGGAAGAAAGAAGCTGACCTGTCCCTTTGGGTTCTAGTCTGCAAAGAGTTTGCTACCTTCTGTATTCTATTTTTCCTCTTCCATCTAGATACAAAGGATTATAAGCTCAAAGGCTCTGAGAACCAAAGACGGGAGAAAGCAGGTTCACAAGAAACACTACTATCTGTACACCTCAGCCCAAAACACCTGTGCTGGTTGGGTTTTGTCAACTTAATACAAACCTAGACATTATCTGGGAAGTAGTCATTTTAATTAAGAAAGTGGTTCTATGGGATTGACCTGTAGCAAAGTCTGTGGGGGTATTGTTCTGATTAATGACTGGCTGGGGAGGGCCCAGCTAACTCTGGGTGTTGCCCCCCTTGAGCAGGAGGGTAGTCCTTGTGGCCTTGAGAACTGGAGAGTATTGCAGTGAGTCCACTCCTCTACAGCCTCTGCTTCAGTTAACCCTTTCCTCCACAAGTTCTTTTTGGTCACGGTGTTTACCCACAGCGATGAAAAGCAGACTAAGACCCCTTCCTTGTACAGTTCTCTGTACCATTATTCATCTGAAGCCTGTGTGCTCCTGAAGCCTACACTGACGAATTCTCAGAACTTACAGAGAACTAGGATTTACATTTCAATTATTCGTCCTTCCAGGGTGTCAGGGTGGCAAAGAGTTCTAAGGCAGCAGCTCTGATATGGGTGCAGTCAGCCATGTAAAATGAAGGAGAAATGTCCACTGGGTTGAAAGCCTACTGAGCTCTTGTCCTCCACACCTTCAGGTAGAGTCTGTCTCAAGCCATTATTCCTGCAATACTCCTGTTGTCTTCAGGATTTTTTGTTAGCCTAGCCAAAGGGGGGGGGGAGCCACTTCATGTTCTATTTACATCCTCAAGGGAAATGAAGGATTCATTTTCTGATGTAAAGAAGCCCAGCACATGTACGTAATGCACTCTACTGAGCATCGTCTTCCTTGTCTGTCCGTTAGTCTTGTTTCAGTCCACCTGGGAGCAGCGTATAAGGCTCCCTGAAGCACATGGCAGCCTCCCTTTTTCAGAGAGGGTACCTCCTGGTTCAAGCCTTTCCCTGGCCATTGTTCTGCGTACCCAGCACTTGTGCCCACTTTAGAGGATAGATCCAGTTTAGGGTCCTTGTGAGCTGGTGACTACTGGGTACCTTGAGCTCCAGTAAGGAATACATAAACTCTACCCACTTCCTAAGGTGTTCTACGACTTGGGCCCCATTCCTAAAGCAAAGCCTGTTACTATAAAGAACAGACTGGATCAAGCTATGTGTTCCTAGAGAGTCCATCTAAAGGCCTCATCACAATGGAGAATGGGGATGGGAGCCAAGCTTTACTTGGGACCCACGAAGGACTCCACTTCACTCTTAGGTCTTTTTGGTCATGAAACCAATACTGCCAAAGGTAAGAGATCATAGGTTTATGTGTAACCTAGATTATCACTTAGCAACTGTGAGCTTTCAGTGAAACAATGGAAGACAAAATGAACAGCATCTCCATGGAAAATCCAACTTTACATGGTGGTCCAGAAGCAGGACTGCTGATGCACTGTGTTACATCAGAGTAACACACTGCAACCAAGACAACATTACTCCCGAGTTCTGCTGCCCAAAGTTGATTCTTTGTCCTTTAGCCTTTCCAACAAAAGCTTGCAGGGTCTTGGGATGTGGACCATTAGGTAAACGCTTGTTATCCAAGTAGGAGGACCAGGGTGCCTCAGCCTAGCACTGGGAGAGTGGGAGTGCAGAAGGTGATCCTGAGCAAGCTACTGTTCAGCCGCTCTACTCAGAGCAACAAGTCCTAGGTTCAGTGAGAGACCCTCTCTCAAACATAGTAAAGTGAAGAGAGACTGAATGAAAGACCTGGCATTTACCCCTGGCCTCTACATATACACCACAAACACACACACACACACAATTATGTTAACCTCTGGTGTCCTTCACACAAAGGTGCAGGAATATGCACAAATACATAGTCATCAATTAAACCCCTCCTGCACACTGACAACACTCCAGTGACATGTAGGATAGATTCAAATTGTCTTCAAACCAATGATCTGAGCCGATCATTTAAAAAAAATTGGTCAGCTACCACAACAATATGCATACTTGAAAGTGAATTGAGAATCACTACTTACCCCAAACCAATCGGAAAACAAACCTATGCTTTAGTGTGTTCCAGGTGGAACTAAAAAAAATTACGACCACAGCCAACTTTTTGAGAGGGAGAGACAGAGAAAGAGAGAGAGAGAGAGACAGAGACACAAGGAGAGAGACACAGAGAAAGATACAGACAGAGACACAGAGAGAGACACAGAGAAAGACAGAGAGAGACAGAGATACAGAGACACAGAGAGAGGGAGAGACAGAGAGAGACAGAGAGAGGGGGGAGGAGGGAGAGGAAGAGAGAGACAGAGTGAGACAGAGACAGAGAAAGAGAGAGAGAGAGACAGAGGCAGAGAGAGAGAAGCTTTAAAATCTTCTTTTAACACCCAGGAACCAACCCCTGAAATTTCATAACCGTCATTCTGTAGGAAGTCATTATCTGAAGCAGTAAGCAGCTCCGTGGTGCTATTTTAATTATGCATCACGGAGAAGCTGTGACTGTGTCCTCGCCAGTATTTTATTAGAATGTCATTCAATTGAATTACATCCTGCAGGAGAGATTAGCATGGATTTTCACATGGATGTGTGAAAGTGTCGCTGTGCCCTGGCCAATTTTTAAAAGTTGTGTGCTAATGAGAGCGAAATAGAAAGAGAAGCTTGAGAATCTCAGTGCAAGAATCCAGCAGCTGCTTCCCCACCTCCTCCTCTTGCATCCTGCTATAGCTGCAGAAGGCGCAAGTTAACTGCAGCCCTCAGGAAGAGGAGCTGCATCAACATCAGGCAAGGGGCAAAGGGAGTGCAGGCATGTCAGACAGGGAGAGGGGGTGTAGGAGCCCGCTGTGTGTTGGGGTGAGAGGGAGGCAGATGCACCAGCATTCAAGGACATCCTGGACCACATTGCAATCCCAGACTATAGGATGGAATAAGACTCTGCCTCGATATTGGATTAAGGCTGCCATGAACTTAATGGAGCATGTGACTCTGTGGTATGGTGGAAAATCTTTTAGGAATAAGCCCGGGAATGGAATAGCTGGGTCTTCAGGAATAACTATTTCTAATTTTCTGAGAAACCACCAGATTGCTTTTAAGAGTGGTTGTACTAGCTTGCAATCTCACCAGTAATGAAGGAGCGACCTTCTTTCTCCACACCCTCACCAGCATGTGCTCTTACTTGAGATTTGATCTTAGCCATTCTGATTGGTGTGAGGTAAAATCTCAGGGTTGTTTTGATTTGTATTTCTCTGTTGACTAAGGACTTTAAAGATTTCTTTAAATGCTTCTCAGCCATTGGAGATTCTTCTCATGAGAATTCTCTGTTTAGCTCTGTACTCCATTTTTAAATTGAGTTGTTTGATTTTTTGGAGTCTAACTTCTTAAGTTCTTCATATATTTTGGAGATCAGCCCTCTTTAATGGATGTAGGATTAGTGAAGATCTATTTCCAATTTGTAGGTTGCTGTTTTGTTCTATTGGAAGTGTCTTTGCCTTACAAAAACTGTTCAGTTTCTAGAGGTCCCATTTAGCCATTGGTGTTTTATCCAGGAAAGGTTCCCTGTGCCGATGCTATGGAGGCTATTTCTCACGTTCTTTTCTACTGAATTCAGTGTTTCTGGTTTTATTTTGAGTTTCCTCGTCCACTTGAACATGAGCTCTGTGCAGGGTGATAAACATGGATCTATTTTCATTCTCCTGTATTCAGACCGCCAGTTAGATCAGCACCACTTGTTGAAGATGCTTTCTTTTTTCTACTGTATGGTTTGGGCTCCTTTGTCAAAGATCAAATGTTAACGGGTATGTCGGTTTATTTCTAGGTTTTCTATTTTATTCCATTGATCTCCACTATGTTCATAGCAGCCTTATTCGTAATAGCCAGAAACTTGAAGCAAGCCAGATGCCATTCAACGGAAGAACAGATACAGAAACAGTGGTTCATTTACACAATGGAATACTATTCAGCTTCTAAAAACAAGGACATAATGAATTTTGAAGGCAAATGGATGGAACTAGAAAATATCATCCTGAGTGAGGTAACCCAGATACAAAAAGACATACCTGACAGGAACCTGGCACGGCTGTCCTCTGAGAGAATCTACCAGCAGCTGACTGAGACAAATCAATGTCGATTAACCTGGACCTCTGGGAGCTCGCAGAGACTAAGCCACTAACTAAAAAGCATCCATGGGGTAGTCCTGGGACCCTGACACACATGTAGCAGAGGACTGCCTTGTCTGGTTCCATTGGGAGAGGATGTTCCTAATCCTGTAGAAATGCGATGCCCCAGAGAAGGGAGATGCCAGTGGGGGGCAGGGTGAAGAACTCTTGGAGGGGGGACCAAGGGGCAACAGTTAGGATGCAAGTAAATAAAATAATCAATTACAAATAAAAAATAAAAACTTAAGACTATTTCAAAGAGCTAGAGCGAGAAGAGCTACAGAGGAGAGGGAGGAGGGGTAAGGGAGGACACAAGAGAGGTGTGTGTGTGTGTGTGTGTGTGAGAGAGAGAGAGAGAGAGAGAGAGAGAGAGAGAGAGAGAGAGAGAGAGAGAGAAGTAAAGGAGAGAAGAGAACAGAAGAGAACAGAAAGAAAAGGAGAGAAAGAAAGATATGGACAGAAACAGACAAACACCAAGCATGCAGGACAGCAGCAAGTTTGTGTTCTTTTTAACCTTCCTTAAAAGGAACTTTGGCATTTAGGTCGTATTGTAATACTAAAGTTTACCTGAAGAATGGCAGGAAAGCTAGACTCCACTGACCATCGAGCCAGCAGCACAAAGTTCCAGGTCTCCTGGGATCACAGCAGTACTCTAGTCTTTTTGTTTTGCTTGATTTATCCCGACAGCTTCTAGACACATCTACCAAGACACATCTCCTTGTTAGTCTTCTCCTGCCTTCTCCCTTCACCTCTCCCTGTCCCCTGTCTCCTCTACTCCCTTCTCCCCCTCTTGTCCTTCTTTCTTTCAATCAGTTGTCTCCTTAACCAAGCGAAAGTAGGAGCATGAGACAAAAATGGACAGACATGGAAGAGATGCACCCCAAACCCCACCCTCCACACATACTACCTCGTGTTCTAAAAAACGTCCCTGCCTGTGTGCTGCTGCGCGGGTGGCACCAGCTTCCGTGGTGCCTTTACTAACTTCCTCTGGCTTACAGAAGTTGTCAGTAGCCTTTAGGTATTAAATATTAACATTAAAGATTAAGAGATTAAAAGTCCCCCTGTAACCACGAGCATGTGGGAAACTTGGAGGTTGAAGAGGTGGGGCATGGGAGGAAGGCTGGCGGAGCAGGGGTGATCGTGAGCTAAATGCGTCCTATATGCCTGTGAAATTACCAAAGAGTTAAAAATGAGTGAAGAAACAGCATTAAAGGAAGCAAACAAAAAACTGTTTCAGGAAATTGCATCCAAATCACTCCCTCCTTTCATTACTGAGAAACTACTCAGGTCCTGCCTTGGAGATCCTACTGCAGAGTCACAGTCCACCCTTAAGCACAGTCTAGCCTGTTCTCTCCCTGTTGGGCCAAGGAAAGACAAATAACCCAGGTGCGCTGCAGTTCTATCTTCAGCCCTGGAGCAGGAACAAGAAGTGATCCAGCCCTCCTGAATCCTCAAACACTGGTAACCCCCAGCACACCAGGCATTCAAAGGGCCTAGAACCCCTAAAGAGTGGCTGCAGGGGGATGAGTGTTCTAGGCAGCAGGGCAGGATCTCCAGGATTAGGTCAGGCTACCGGACATCAAATGTCTCCTGTGCCAGTGTAGGTGATACAGGCGTTCAGGATTTCTGCACATTTGCCAGTGCCTCCCAGAGTCTCAGCAACAACTTTGCTGGCTCTTTTCTAATTCTCAATGGCACTTCCAGCCCCCTGCTCCTGAATGCCTGTAGCCCCTTCTCTGGCACGAGAGACTTTCTTGGAGCCTCCCCGTGCCCCCTCCCAAAAAAATCCTCTTTTTCTGCCTCTTGTCTAAAGATCACAGAGGAGCCCCTCCTCTAGGTTCCTCCAATAGGATCGCCCACCCCCAGCCAAGCTGGGAGCCCAGGGAACTGCAAGAGACCTGGGGCTCCCTCCCCTCCTCTCGACACACACTTCCTTATCTCTCTACCCCCTCTACCGACCTCCACCTTTCCTGTCAGTCTGAACTAAACACCCCAACGCCTTCCCCTTGATCCTGGCTCTAGAGGACTCTTCTTCTGGCCAGATTAGGACCCCGAGCCCTCCCTCTGCGCCAGCCAGGGCAGCTCCCACCCCTAGCCCAGTCGGCGCCGCCCGCGGCCCGCCCTTCCTGCACCGGGTCACCCCGGGACAGCGGGCTCCCCTCCTCCTGGCAGAGGCGGGTGCCAAGGTTTGGCCTCCACAGCACTCTCCTTCCCAGAGCTGCGGGGAACTTCCTGCATGGACCTGCTAGGAGCCCCGCGGTGGAAAGCACTGCTGTAGCCCAGAGGACTCCAGGGATGCCCCAGATCCTGACCACCATAACCCTGCAGTCCCTCCCCCGCCAACCCTGAGGCCCTGCAGTCCCACAGCCTTCCAGCAGTGTGCACCACACCAGTACCCTGCAGCAACACTGCAGTGCTGCAGCCCCCTGTAAACAGGGAAGGCTTGACAAGAGTGAATGTTGTCCTGATCTCCTAGCCCAAAGGACCCCACCGCCAGTCAAACTCAACCAATGCCCTCCAGTCCTAACCCCGTTCACCTACCAAGGCAACCAGATCTCAGAGTGGGGCTGCAAGGCTAGCTTTGTTGCATGCTACTTTATATAAATAGATTCTAGGCTGTGCTCCTGCTGTACTGTGTTTGTTTTTGAGACTGAACTCAGAGCACTGGTGGCTCTTGCAGAGGTCCTGGGTTCTGTTTCCAGCAACCACATGGCAGCTCATGACTCCCTATAATGAGATCTGGTGCCCTCTTCTGACCTGCAGGCATGCACACATGTATATATAATAAATGTTTTAAAAATGTTTCTGAATTCAGTTCCTACGTGCTGAGCGTGACCTGGAATGGCATTTCAGGTCTGTGTGCTAACTTCCTGTTAGGGACTGTCATGGTGGTTTCCTGTGGTTGAAAATGACTGATTCCTATGCTCTAATGCATTTTGCATAGCAGGGCAGCTTCTGGCCTCCTAGCTTAGAGATGTGCTCAACTGAACAACCCACTGAACGTTTTGGTTCACCCTTCACCATCTCTGGGGACTGGACACCTTTGATGGGTTTCTGGGCCTCAGAAAAGCTATGCTCAACTTCCGTGAACAGTCAAGGAGATTTCAAATACAAAGCCAAAACCAAAACCAAACAAACACAAACAAACAAACAAAGAACAAACTACCATTTGTCCTTCACGTGCAAGTAAGAGGACTCCAGTGGCTCCAGGCCTTTGTGGAGTGCTTGCATGCTGGGAAGAGACCCAGGACACCACAGAGAGCTCTTCTCTAGGAAGAGTTCTATCAGAGTTCTTATGAGCAGATACCTAGGCCAGCTGCTAAAACAAACAAACAAACAAACAAAAAACCAAAAATAAAGTATTTTAAACCAGTAGGGGGGCTTTTTAAATGGACTGGTCAGAGGAGGTGCTTGCAGGGTGATTGCTGACTGCTCGCCTCCATATAAGCAGCCATTGTAGAAGAAGTCACCGTGAGGCTCTTGTTAGGATTCTGCCTAAGCTCCACCCCACAGTCACCTGGCAACAGCCAGGTAGGCGTGGCCTGCTGTAAAAGGGGACGCTCAGCCCCTCCTCTGTCTCTTGCATTTCTTATTCTCTCACTCTCCGCTTCTCTCCTGCCCCCTCTTGTGCTCTCCTCCCCTCCCCCCTCACCAGTGGTCAAGGCCGGTCTCTGCTTCTCTACTCTCTCCCTCTCTCTGCCTTTTTCTGCCTCTACTACCCCCTTAACTCTCCTTCCCACGCCCTGAATAAACTCTGTCCTAGGTTATACCTTCCTGTGTCTGGTCCGTCTGGGGGAAGGGATGCCTCGACAGAACATATTCTCACACCTCATTCTCTTTTTTTTCTTATGATCACAACGGCTCTCCTGATTTTTTTTCTCCCATGTTACCAAGGCATAGACCTGGGGGGCAGGGAGGGATTCCAAGTCTTCAAGTTTTCAAGTTCAAAGTGAGATTACAGATTAAGTCCCAGGAAAGCCCTGGAGGAGCACCATCTCTGCCCACCTAGAGGAGCACCGTCTCCACCAACCTCTGGCCTCTACATTATCCTCCCTCAGTATAATCAGTGCTCATCATATTTATGTCTGTTCCCCCCAAACCTGGCCAATAACTTCATCATTTGAAAGTGTACTTACGATTCACCGATGAAGAAGCCTGTCCTAAGAGAATGCATTGGGGTACCCAAAGTCAAAGGACCAGTCAAGGGAAGATCAAAGGGGTCTTTAGCAGTCTACACTGTTCTCCAGGTCCTGGGACCACAAGTGCAATTGGCACAGCACCTCCTGCCAAGGTGTAAATAACTCCAGTTGCAGAATTGTATAACTTTGAAACCTGGCATCTCAGATCAAGTTTTCTGAGATTAAGACTCCTCTGGGCTGGGCAAGGTGATAATCATGACTTCTGTGAGGCTGAGACTAGAAGATTATGGGTTTGAAGCCAGCTTTGAGTAGTATATAGCAAGTTTGATCTAAACAGAAAGACACCATCTCAAAATTAACTAATTAATTAGTTATAGAAACCCTATGCAGGAACCAGGAAGAAAAGTGGACAAGAATGTTTGTGCTGGCACTGGAGACTGGTTTAGCTTCTTCCACAAAGGATATGAATGACATCACAGTTAATCTTATTTTGAAGCACTGGGGCATTTTCAAACCCAATGTAGACCTGGAGGAAGGGGCGTCTATGTGTCCCTAGCAGCCAACACACAAGATCCAGCAGGATACCAGATATCAGGTCACCCAGGATACTTAAGTTGGCCAGGACCTTCCACTCCAGAACACTACAATCTCCCTCCTAACAATATTCCTCAAACTTATCTGGGGCTCTTTCAAGTACAAACAGAGTTGCCTGCAGGGCTAGTGACCTGGCCCAGGCTGACTTTGCAGTAGGCTTACCTTGTTCATGGGGCGGGGGAGCCTCTGAGATGCTGCCCCACAGTATGATTTCAGAACATTTCCCTTGTTCCTGGGTGACATTTAAACTACACTCGCATGTCTGTATAGACTCACTCGTTTTAATGAGGTTTTCTATGCAGCATGTCACCATGACTATATACCGGAAGCCATGTAAGAACCTGTGTGACACAACTTGGATGTGCATTTCATGGTATCTCTTGGTGACTCCAAGGGTTCTACCCAACCAAAATGAATATTAGAAACTTGTAATATTTAAAGAAAAAATAGAGGGAGGACATTGAAGTAGTGTGTGTTTTCTCCTACTGTACGCCCCAGTTCTGACTCACGTGTGCTCCAGCCCTATTCTGCTGAACAGCCAAGAATCTTACATGTCACACCTATTCACAGGAGCTGTTTGGAGCCTACTCATTCCTGACTAGTATTTGAAATACATCTAACTGGCAGTGTGGAGAGCAAGAGAACCTCAAAGGTTAAGGCAGACCCCTCCAAGGCAGAGTTGCCAAGCCTTTATGTATACTGCATGTGTTTGGGACTGCTGAAGTTTTCACGGTTTTCTTCATATTCAAAATAATCCACAGCAGTATTTTTACCCTGAGACCAGAGAAATGACTTTTAGATTAGGGTATTCTGGTGCCCACCTGTACTCTCAGCACTTACGAAGCCAGGCAGGAGGATTTTGCGTTCAAGGCCATCCTGCATGGCTAGACCATACAATAAGTTAACTGACAGCTAACCTAGCCATACCTAATCCTAAAAGTCTCACCTGTTTTTCACCATATAAGTCAGGGAATACTCCTTTGATATTGAAGTTTACAAATGCTTACATCTCAGTATAGCTACACAAATTCACAAATAGTAAAGACTCCAAGCTCTGGCTTGTAGATGGCACATACAGCCTCTTGTACTACATATGATACCCACCTATACCATCTTTTACTGAAAATGACATATACCTGTAGCATCTGGCTTTGTGGACGGTACCTACCTGTACCATCTAGGTCTGTAGGTGGTACACACCTATAACCTCTGGCCCTATCGAGGGAACCTACCTGTAACCTCTGGATCTTTGGTGAGTACTCACCTGTAGACTCTAGGACCATAGATGATACCTATCTGTAGGATCAATAGAATAGAGCTGCTACTGAAAAGTGTTTCTAATTTATTGAAATACAGCAATGACAAACTGTAAGATAGGGGATATATTCATATTGAAATAGTTTTCCAAAGTGAAAAAAAAAGTCATTTACCAAAAGAATGCATTGTTTACCCCCTTTTTGAAGATTTTTTAATGTCTTGTTTAAAGCTAAGACACCTGTAGTCTTGTAACTGCCCTTTCATGCAATATGCCTAAATCTAGGTCTCAGTATAGGAAGTCCAGCTACCCTGAAACTGAATTCAACTAGGAGCAGGAGAAAAATAAAAACTTCTTAATAGTGGGGAAAGTTTCTATTGTTTGGGGTTTTTTATCCTCTCTCACTTGAAATTCTTAAAGTTTGGGAACGAAGGCTCTCTTCCACGAAACTTTAAATCTTCTACTTTGTGGCTTATCCTGAGTACCACACAGTCCCAAGATCCTCCCAGGTTGTTGTGTTAGCTCTGATTGTTATAGAAACGACCCAACCAGTAGAAAGAAGAAAAACATGGGACAAAAGAGTAAGAGATCAAGCATAGAGGGCATCCCAGGAGTAGCCGTGTACCCTGTTGATGTCCAGTGCCCGAGGGAGATGCAAGTGGGTTGACATTTGTTTAGCCAGAAAGGCTACATTATAGTTTGAATATGAATTGTCCAGGACACATTTATAGGCTTAGTGATTGTTGGCTGCCTAGGGGATGTGGATACTAAGATGTGGGACATAGCTGTAGGAAGCAGTTCTCTGGCAGTGGGCCCCTGTCTGCCGCCTCTCCTGCTTTTTATCTTCAGTGAACTAGAAACTCCATCTGCCTTATTTTTCTGTCACCAGGACTGTTCTTCTCCAAGTCCCTGAATTGAAACCTTCCAGACTGCTTCTGTGTTTCTGCAGGGTGTTTTGTTACTGTGACAAGCAGGACCAACTTCCCAGTCTGCCCTTTGTTACAAGGGAATTGATTTTTCAGTCATTTGGTTTAACTTTACTACTTTGGCTTAATTTCTGAAAATAATGGTGGAAGGCAAAAATCCATATTGACTGTCTACAAAGGGAGAAAGAGCTCCAAACTGCCTTTGACTGAGTGAGTATGCTAACTACTTTTCTGTAGTAGTAAAACTGTAAACAAAAGCAACTTGTTGAAGAGATCATTTTGGATTTCAATTCCAGAGGTGTAACAGTCATCATCATGGGAGGCGTGGCAGCAAGCAGCAGATATGGGGCAGGAGCAAGAGACTAAGGGGTCTTCCAAAGCAAACATGAAGTAGAAAGAAAAAAACTAGAAGTGGTGTGAATGCATAGACCCATCTAAGTGAAATACTTCCTCCAGCAAGACCCCACCTCAGAATCTTCCCCAAACAGTTCTACTAACTAGAACCAAGGGTTCAAATGACTGAGCCTATGAGAGACATTTCTTATTCAAATAACCACATTCCATTGATTGCTCCCCATTAGCTTATAACCATCTCATAATAAAAAGTGCATTTAAGGCAAGTTTAAACATTCCATAGCCATTTTCTGTCTCAGTTTCAATACTGCTTAAAAGTCCCAAGTCTCACTATGTGGTAGCATATACTTTTAATCTTAGCACTTGGGAGTCACAGGCAGGTAGATCTCTATGAGTTCAAGGCCAGCCTGGTCTACAGAGTGAGTTCTCTGTCTTGAAAAAACAAAATAGAAAAAATAAATGTCTCAAGTCTCTTCTGAGGCAAAAGATAGTCTCTTAACTTTAGCCTCTTGTAAAATCAAAACAAATCATATACTTTGAACATATAGTATATATTATACAAAACATATTACCATTCCAAAATAGAGGAATGTGGGCATAGTAAATAAATGCTGGTCAAAGTAAGACCAGAAACCAGCAGAATAAACACCCAATCCTATAGCTCTGCAGCTGATCTCCAGGACTTTAAGGGGTAGACAGCTCCGAGCCTACGGCTTGGCTACACAGCATCTCTCTCTTTCTTGATCTGGTTTTCCTCCTATTAGGCAGATGACTCATGGTTTTGGCATCTCATACAGATGGTAGAGTCTCTACTGAAACTCAGGATTCATTTTTATAGCTTTACACAATGGCCTCCTATAGCCTTATATAACATTACAAAGTAATGTTCCCTGGCATCAGCCGCTTCCGGAAACCTAGGAGGAAGAATTCAGAGCGCCACCATTTTAGCATTGTTCATGTCTCTAAATCAATTCCACACAGATGTCAATGACAAGTGTGGCTGCCAGTTGAGATGGATCTTCACATACTGACCACATTAGCAGAAGGCTCTCGACGTTGGAGTTCTTCCAGAAGAAAAGCTCAGTTCCAAAAGCTAGGCACTTGTCTAGACGGCATTCTTTCTTCCTTGTCGCTGGATCAGCTGATCGCGATGGTTACCACCTCTCCTTCAGCACTTGCCTTGCCTATAGCATTAAGCTTTCTAGTCTTCTTTTTTCCTCCAAACTGTACATTGCATTTCTTTTTCGCCCCACGTGTTCCTTCTCATTGTAGAATTGCATAGGGGAGAACAATGATAATCAAGCCACAGATGCAACATTATGAATTCTTGACATTTCTCCACCAAGGAGATTAGTCCATTAGTTTTTAATTGAGTCTCATGCAAATTCTCAGGACATGGGCAGAAAACAGCTAGATTCTTCCCCAAGATATAATCTGAATGGCCACTATCTTAGTTGCTGCATCCTTTCTTCCCTTTGGAACCTCTTGATGTGGCCTATGCAGCCAGCTTTGCTCTTAGACTGTTGTTTCCCAGGCCATACTAGGAAGGCTCTGCTTATTGCATTCAACTAATTTTCTAGTCCAAAGTCTTCCACACTCCTCCCAAATACAACATGGTCAGGTTTGTCTTAAAGTTTTATTGCTGTAAAGAAATCCTATGACCATAGTATCTTATGAAGGAATTCTTATGAAGGAAAACATTTAGTTGGGATGTTTAGTTCATAATTGTCATGTGAGGAAAGAGGGAAACAGGGAAGTCATGCAGGCAGATATGATGCTGGAAAAGTATATGAGAATTCTACAGCTTGATCCACAGGCAGCAGAAGGAGACTGTGTGACTCACTGGGCATAGATCAAGCATACAAGATCTCAAAGTCTGTTCCCATAGTGATATATTTCCTCCAACAAGGTCACACCTACTCCAGCAAGGCCACACCTCCTAATAGTGCCATTCGCTATGGCCCAACCATTCACACACATGAGTCTATGGGCACAGGATTTCCACATTCCTCTTAGCATGGGCTCTTTACAGTATCAGTCCAGTCAATGGCACCAACCTCTGTGTTAGTCACTTTCCCATTTCTGTGATGAAATGCCATCAGAACCTACAGAAGAAAGAGCTGATTCTGTTTTACAGTTTTAGAAGGGATAGGAACCCATCGTGGTAGGAGGCATGGCAGCGAACTGAGAAAGCACATCCTTTGCTGCCATCAAGATGCAGAGACAGAGCAAACTGGAAATGGAGTGAAGCTGTAAGCCTTCAGAGCCCACCTTCGGTGATACGCATCCTTCAGCAGGGCACACCTCCTAAACCTTCCAGAACAGTGCTACTAACTGGGCACCGAGCGCTCCAGTGCACGAGGTGGAAGGGGATGCTTCTTATTTGAACCGCCATGGAATGCAAAGCAGGTTTGTAATGATACAGTTGTGACTGTTGTCTTCTCAAATTCATATAGCACTGGGGGGAGGGATGTCAAAACACACTTTTGATTCTAACCCCAGTTTTCTTTAAATGAATTGAATTAACGTAAAGGTACTGTGATGGTTTCCATTTCATTTTGGGATAGTTTGCCTGATAGAATTCCTATGATAGAATTCCTAAATGCAGGAGTGGACTAGAATTCTATTTCTATGAGTAAATAGATAATTCAATTAAGGACTTCTTAAATATTCTTAGCATATTTAAAAGATAACTTCAAATACACCGTTTTATATTGCCATTGATTGAATCATCAGTCATGTTTCAAACCTTGCTTTAGGAAGCAAGGTTCCTTGGGGTTATCTTTCTTTCTCCAATGCAGGCAATATATGGACTTGAGCTGTGTAGTATGGTCTGTGTAATTCCAGTGGTGAGCATTGGGCAGGAAACTCTTGAGTGCAAAGTCAGGCTGGGCTGCACACTGAGAACCTGTTCCAAAAGTAGCTTTGGGGATATGAGTTCAACCTGCTTGTTCAGGCTTGGGCATAGATGAGAAACGTGACTCATTCTATTTTACCCATTGCCCAAGATTTCAATAAGGCAGATGACTGTCTCTCACAGCTCATCATAACACACATTCTGATCTTCGAATATGCTGCCAGCCGTATGCTTTTTGAGGACTTTAGATTGAAAACCTGCAGCTGTGTTTGTGCAGCAATTTAGAAGCCCTATTACATATGCAAGGGACTGGATCCCATGGCTCAATCACAATTCATTCATTTTGCTTTTTTTTTGCACCAAAGAAATAAAATCTGAAAACTATATAGCATTACAGTCAGCTCTTTAAAAACAAATCACAAAATGGAGAGATTGAAAATGATAGTCTCACAAAACTCAAAAGTCGTTTTTATTTCCCATTAAATAAGGTTCATGGCCAAAATTCCAGATATTTGTTTTAATGCATGATATCTAGCAAATGTTAATTAACAACGTATGCGACCATCATAAAAGAAATTAGAATAGGAACTATGTATTTTACCTTGAGGACCTTGGATCTTAGTAGAAAATGGTTAGAATACAGACGTGTGTGTGTGTGTGTGTGTGTGTGTGTGTGTGTGTGTGTGTGTGTGTGTGATGTGATGGGAGTTGCATCAACTTGTAAAGAAAATGACTTACTATGAACCAGTCACACATGTTTTCAAAGGTGCTATGCAAGCAGAAGGTTTGTAATTAAAGTGGTAGATAACATGGGCCTTTCCAATTTACTCTTGAGCTGCCTTTCAGATGTGTGCTGATATAAATGTGAGGCTTCTGCCTGAAATAACTACTTCTGATCTGAGTTTTCAAGACCATACATGGATGCAATTCATGCAACTTACAGCTCTCATGAGTGTTCCTAAAAAAACTCTCCACTCTGTCACCTGCTGTGAGTCTTGGAGAGATGATAGCCCTCTCCTAGTTCCAAATCTGTAGTCAGAACTTCATCACCAGTGAATCACTAGTCACAGCCAGCCTAGGCTCAGAGGTGATGGTGAAGGCCTGGGTGATGATGGGCAGCTGAGCGTCAGGGAGTGAGAAGAGAGTCTCCAGGTGAGGGGCAGCTGCAGAGAAGAACTGATCTATAAACTTAATAAAAGGATGCACCAAGTACAGTGACTTAGTTGCCTACAATGGTAGGCAGAGGTATGAGAGATAGGAAGGTAGGTAGATCTGGCCAGTAGATAGATAGATAGATAGATAGATAGATAGATAGATAGATAGATAGATAGATAGATAGATAGATAGATAGATAATAAATAGATAGATAGGGGCTTCTCTAGCCATAGAAAGACAACAGGATGCATACAGATGATCAAATTTAGAGATTGCTTTTAATGTTAGTCTCTACAGATTAGGATCTCTGCTTACTACTTGAAAGTTATATGATTTGCAGCAGTTACCAAAACTCTCTCAGACCTTGGCCTTTCTCCCAGAAAACAAGCAGACAGGGGTAGTAATACTACTGAACTGTCAGGGTATGGATTAATCTTAGTCCAGATGTGTCCAACCTTTTGATGATATGACATAATGGTGTAGTCTACTAATGTGTTGGGTCACATGCTTAGCTATCCTAGAACGCATGCAGCTGCAGGCTGCAACTCGGATGTCCTTAAAGTGATTTGAACAATGTTCAGAATATAACATGTTCCCTGTGATCCTAGTTTGCATTATGTCTGTGGCACACGATTGAAAGCAGTTCTAATTTAACTCAATTTGTCACCTTGAACAGACATTTGATTTCTTTGGATCTCCTGAGGTAAGATGGAAGACTAGGTCTGATGAAATGGTGCTATCAGTGCATCTGGGATTCTTAGGGAGCTGCTAAATGCAGGTTCTAGCCCAGCAGGTGTTAAGGTGAGGCATCTGGTACTCTGCAGGCAGCAAATGCTTAGCATAAGACTGGTGCTACCAGCCTGGGTGTCATGCTTCGGAGTGCACGGGTGTCTGCTGAAAAGGTGGATGAAGGGGGATGTTTGCAGATGTGGCCTCCAGACAGAGACAGTTTGACAAAGTCGAGGTAAAGAAGCAGTAGAAACACCTCTTAGCTTTTCCTCTTCAATTCTGGAAAGTAACCTGCCATGACCTGTAAGTAGGACTTGTAGGGTGTCTATGTGCATGTGCAAAACTCTGGGTGTACATATCTGTGTGTTGAGTGCATGCATATCTGTGTGTTTGTTTACAGGACGTAGGTCATTATTACCACTCCAAAAGTTAAAAACTGACCTTAACCAAGCTGCGTCCCAGCCTCACTATTCCACACAAATCACAGGACTACCAGTACTTTGGGATTCTGGTGATAATGACCTGATGTAATGCCTACCATACGTAGCACAACATCTGAGTGCACAGAGCAATCAATGCTCAGGGAGGTCATGCTCATTGTTGCCATCATCATTCAGTTAAGTGCAGAGGAAGGCTGAGCATTACAACCCAGGTCAGTCTCAGCTCCCACATGGAGAGCAGGTCCCAGACTCCTGTGTGTGCCAGAGTCTGCCGGAGGAGTGTTACACACACACACACACACACACACACACACACACACACGTGCCTGGGCTGCGCTCCACAGATACCAGCTCTGTAAAGACGTACGTTTGGGGTGGGGACCAACATTCCACATTTCTAACAGATTTACAAGTGAGGAATATAGCTTGTTTGGGTATCATCTATTGCAAGCTTCTGATCTGTAACTACTCCCAAATGCCTGGCTTGATTAAGAGATAAGGACCCTCTAGGAAGTGATCTTTCCACAGAAACAGAGTGTCCTCAGGTGGGACAACTTTCTCATTGTCATCTCTGTGGAATAGTAGCTTAAATACAACTTAACTTCTCTTTCTGAATGAAGTCATCAAGTATTTAACTGATCCTGGTTTCACACAGATAAGAAAGTAGGGCCTTTGACTTGTGGACTTAAAATCAACCTGAATAGTATTTGCAGAATATACTTCTAGTGGAAAAATCACACCTTGCTAAAGAAATGGTGACGAATACAGGTCAGAATGGGCTCCCTGTGACTGTCACCTCCTTTACTATCATGCTTTCTATACGAGTCAGCTGCAGAAGCAAGCCACATTTAGACTTGAGGGAAAGACCAGGCAGTCTCAGAGCAGGCTGGGCTCACTTATGGGCACGTGCTTCTTGCAGTGCGCTGGATTTTCAGTTATGTTTTTTTCTTTCTCCAGAGTATGTGCCTCATCACCATTCCTCGTGGCTGTTAAGATATAGCAAGGCTACAATGCTTCATCAACATGGCTGCCTACACATGAGCTGAACAAGCTCAAAACAAGTATACACGTTGAGTGGGTGGGAAAGACTGAGGCCTCAGCCCTGCGCAGAGAACTGTGGGCAATTACGGAATGCTGAGAGCAGGAGAAATAGTCTTCTCTTCCCAGTAAAGAGCACACCAAATTGTTATTCAATAGCAAGTTTCCAGCCTTGAAAATATACATATAGGTAACACATTACATACTGATTAGATTTTATTTATGAATATACCTATATATGTATATACATGCATATATTTGTAACAATACACACACATATATACACACATATATTTGTAACAATACACACACATACATGTAACAATTAATGAATAAAGAGGCTATAAATTTGAAAAGAGCAAGAGGTGTAAAAGGCTTGAGGATAGAAAAGGAAAGGGAGAAATAATGTAATTACATTATAATCTCAAAAATAAAAGGACATTCTATAAAGCCAACAACAAAAGAGGTCTACAAGTCTACCTGGCAGCCATACTGAAGAGTAAGTAGGAAGGCTGGGATGTAGGTTCTGGTAGAGTCTGAGGCTGCTGCAAGCTAAGCTTCATGGTCTCTGGAAGGTCTGCTCTCAGACTGGGGCATGCAGCCCAGAACAGGTTCATGACTGCCTCTGCTGCTCTGCTCTGTGCTGCCAAGGCAGAGGCAGATTGACTCCAAGGCCCGTCAGCTTTCACCCCTGCCCAAGATCTTTCAACACATTCTTAGATCACTGCTTAGATGTACAAAGGTAGTAGGAGCAGATGACCCAACTTGATAAGAACTATAGATCCACAAGAGTGTGAGGACCCATACAGAAACTATAGAAATAAGTGTGGGCCTTAGCTTCGTGGTCTCAGCTGTATTTATGTTCTACAAGAGGAAGGCCCGCCTATCACTGGCACCGAGCTATCATCTATGCTGTATTAAGACCCCCACCACCACTCAGCTGTCATTCACATTGCAGGGCTACTGTATTCATTTTCAAGTAGTAAATTATGAAAATACTTTGTACATGAAAAAAGGAAAAATGGCATAATGCTATATATTAAATTTGAATACATTGTTCAATTAAATATGGTAAGCTCAATGTTAGCCATATATATATATGTGTATATATATATATATATATATATACATATACACACATACACACACATACACATACACACATATACACATACACCACACATATACAGAAAGACAGACAGACAAACAGACAGACAGATATCTCTGTACACTAAGCATTCCTGTTATAAACATGATGTTTCATTTGCTGTTGCAATGGCTTTAACTTGATAAAAACATTTTAAAGATCTATCTATCTATCTCTGTGTCTCTGTGTCTCTGTGTCTCTGTCTCTGTCTCTGTCTCTCTCTCTCTCCTTTCCTGCTTTCCTCCTCGTCTTCTTCCCTTCCTTGTGAGGTAAGGACCCATATGATAATGTATTCATTGCTTGAAGAGCTGTCTGATAGACCCTAACTTGCCACAGCCATGAACCTCTTGCACAAGGCTAGGCTGGAATCATCTGTGGTCCTGGTGATCTGACTTATTCACTGACTGTATTTCTGAAGTAAACATTCTTCTCACTAGTCATGGGTTGAACTGACACATCAGTAAGCTCTGCTAACATTTCACCATCACTCAAATGGCCTGAGTTATGTAAGTCTGGTCCTTTATGTACTTGGATTTCCCAAGGCTGACCACAGTGGTGTGGACACACTACTCATTGACATGTTCAGCCTGAGAAGACCACCTTCAACCTTCAAATCCTTTCCAACTGATTAGATGTTTTGGCTGCTGGTGTTTTCTAGAGGTGATTAACTGTTTACCCTGCAATGTTTAGCTTGGAAAATAAATAAAATGCCATTGTGGAGGAGACAGAAGGCATCAGAGAATCATAAATTTAAATACACTGGCTGAATTCAGATGCCTGTTGTTGAGTGAAATATTAAAAATATTGAGCCAGGATGTCCCTGCATTTGTGCGGCTGCCCCACCCATGCACTGGCCAGTAATGGCCTACCTGTTTTTATCTCGTAGAGATTCTGACTCTAAACTCCACAGTTTCTCCACCCAGCTCATCAGGTTCCCACTGGCGAGTTGCTACCACACCAACCCCATGCTTCAAATCCCCCATGGCCTTTGTGGTGCACATCTGACAAACCCATGCTTTGCTGCTGTACCTTTCTCTCTTGAACCCGGACGGGCCACCACATGAAGGAAAATGCAACACAAACTTAGTTCAGAAACAATGGTAACTCAATCTCTGGACACAACAACTAAAATCTAATCTTGTAAGCCTTATTAAAATCTGATCTCTTGGGGGCAAATCCTTGAGGATCCGCTATGATACTAGGAAACTCTAGTGGCTACATCTTACCCCTCTATTGTCCTGGCTCCAAAGAGGACTCTCCTGCTTCCTCTCTCCTTCCATCTCATCCGGAAGTCCCACCTACTCACCTAGTGATTGGCTTCTTTGTTCATTAGGGGATTGGCTCACAAACAGCACAAGGCCCATCCACAACAGTCTGTAACAGTGAAGAAGCCACACCATCTTGAGGTGGTGATGCATTCTTGGCATACTGTGTGTGTCATGAGTTATCAATGTGTTTTGTGCAAATTGCCAAGTAATGGCACTGTACGTGTCTCCTGGTAAATATGCATCTTTTCTTTATAAAAACATCTTGTTTCACACAAACCTACAAGTTATTTTGTGAGATGTTTGTTACTTGAGATGGTGTGCTTTCAAACTTAATTTTCCCTTTGTTTTGTGGAAACATTAGGATAGTGTTCAATTAGACCCTTTCCAGATACAACTGGGGAAGGTAATATGTATATATTTCTGCATGCTATCTTTTCACCATGCCAGAGAATGTCTGTCAGCAGTCCTTTTAGTCTAGACCAGACTGGCCTCAAATGCATGCTAATTCTTACCTTCCCAAATGTTAAACATACTTTACAAAGTCTTTTTATTTTGTTCCACTCAAATTTTCATAAAGAAAAAGATGAATTTATCAATGATAATCTTTGTAAATTGTCCCCTGGTTCGGTACACTGCAGAAACGATGGTTGTGTGAATAGATGGAAGCCTGTATGGGCGTCAACAATCCTACATAGCCAAAGTGCCCACCTTGCCCCCCTGCTCCGCAGGAGTATTCCATCTTCTTAGACTTACCCTCAGCTTCTTTATTGCTACATTGTATCGTAGTAAAGGTAAACACCAATCCATCTGGTTGGGACAACAGTTTTCCCCAGACCACATCACAGCTCCTCCTACACCCGCACAAACCTCTGATGCCCTCTGGGAGCCAGTCTAGTTATAAAAAAGTTCTTTACTGCTGCGACAATGAGGCCCTCAGGCTGGTCAAAGAACCAGATGCAATCAGGAGCCTCTTGAAAGATTCCACTTAACTCTAAGAGGGAGGGGAGAGGGCTGCTATGTTTTGGGGGTGGTGTCTTCCCCACATCTTGTTACCTGGAAGGCAGGCCCCTAGTGAAGCCATGCTGGGAGCCTGTGAAAACAGTAAGAGTTGGACCTGTGGGAAGTGACTAGGTCATTAAGAGGAATTAACACTTTTGACATTGACAGAAAGAGAGGGATGGAGGTTGGGGCAGACATTCCTCTGATGTCTTTGGATTTCTGTCTCGTGTGTTCGCTCCTACCTGTACTCCGTCCTTGGTGATATTATATGCCAAAGACCTCACCAGAGCTTAACCATTATAAGCAAACCAACCTCTTGTCTCTAGGAAGCACTCACACTAGAGGTTTCCTTGGGTAGCTTTCGCCTTTGCTCTTTTTCAACATTTTCAAATACCATGATGCTTCTTCCCCTAAATACAACCTTGCAGTTGCCCTGGTACTGGGCACGATTGCCTGTCTGCGAGAACAGGCTCCATGTGGCCCTGCATGAGGCAGAGTTATTTCCACCCTCACTGTCAGGTGAAGCACCTGGAGAAACTGGAGGATACCTCTGAGTCATGTGATGACTTAGACACAGATGCTGAGTGCAAACCTGAGCCAGTCCACAGCCTGCACGCACTACTGTGACATCCTCTGCTCTAAATCTGTGCCCTACGGGAAACTCAGGCCTGCTTACATTCACTCTGCATGTGAGCCCCTCAATTGTATTCTGTTTCTCCTAAAATATGTTCTACAGCTGTTTGCGAAGCTCGGTGACCAGAGCTTTGCACAGTGAGGATGCAGCTGGTTTTATTATAAAAGACAGCGATTGCACAGGAAAGTAGATTTCAGAAAATCCCACATTACCCTCAATGGAGACTCTCATCCAAACTGCTGAAAGCAAGTAAAATTGAATGCATGTCTTTCCTGATGTGGCTCACTCGGCATCTTAAGGATCTGAACACAGCCGGTAATCATGTGAATCATATTGTACTTGTTGGTATAGCTGGAGGATAGGCTTGCTCTGGGAAAATGAGTAAGAGCAGCTTCACTCCCTTCTGAAACAGAAAAGATGCTTCCCATGAGTATTTAAACATTATTTTCCGTATTTGTATTTTGTTTTAGTCTACTTCCCGTTGTTGTAGCAAGATACCTGAGGCTGAGTTACTTGCACAAAAATGACATTTGTTTAACTTAGAATTTTGGAGGTGATCTGGTCTCTGGCAGGTCCCCTTGGGTTTATCACATGATTTTGGATTTGGGGAGAAACCATACAGGAAAACAGAAGCTAGAGAGTGTCAGGTGCAATCTAGCAAAGCTAACTAGGGGCTCTACCAGAAGTGAATTATCTCTTTGAAGATGAAGCCCAAAGACCTGACAGCTTCCAAAAGAACACATTATTAACACTTCCAATTGTTTAGTTCCTCGTGAATGTGTCTCCCAAATAGCTAAAAAATGAAGGTCTAATTTGAAAATGTCTTGGTTTTCTAACCTTACTTTCTCACTCATTCTTCACTTGGTGCACCTTGAGAAACCAGAACCTTCTTGCTAGTTTTTTTTAATTCTTTGTCAGTTCAATACATGTAGATGATGTATTTTGGTAGTTTTCACCCCATTTCCTTCTTGTATCCTTTTACCTCTGCCCCTTCTTCATTCCAATAAGTTGTGACTCATAGTTTAATTGAGATTGCTTGTGTGAATGTGGCTGTGTGGTATTCAGGGTGTGCATGTGTGTGGGGTGTTGAAGTGTTAGTGTGTAAGGGAGGCATTTTCTGCAGTATGGAAGTTGATCAGTGGCTTTCCCAGTAATAGATCAACGGCCAATTTCTTCACAATAGTAGGGTGATAGAACTATCTTAGCATCTTCATTTTTACACAGGCTATTACTGTGTGGTTGATTCCCTGCAGCTGCAGATAGACCCTATAATTAATAGTAGTTTTGAATTTTGCCTGGAGTATGTTTGCAATGCTAGATAATATTCTACATAGATTTCATCTGATTTTCGGATATTTTATTATGATAACTGTAAGAATGAACTGAAATCCTCTAGTTGCTCAATTATTCTGGTTCCTCAAGAAATATCATCAATACAGTTGTTATATATAATTACTAAACGTTTATTCAAGTTGTGTATATTAACTAATACATATTATTATATACAATTATTGTATGCTATTTATACTATGCTAATAGAATAACTCAGATTTGACGTATGGCCAAAAGTTTTATGCCTAGGCAAGTGCCAGAGAAAATATGAGTTCAGGCATCCATGTAATTATTTAAGAATGTGAATAGCTGATTTATTTGTCATAGCTATAAGCTGGAAAACACCAAGAACTCAGCAACTGGAAATTGAATAGACAAATTGTGGTCTTGTTATATGGTAGAATATGGAACAGAAATTTAAGGTAGAATTTTCAAATCCACATAATTAAGTGGACATGTCTTAAAATATTACATTAAATGAAAGAAAACAGATATAAAAAGTAACATACCTTTCGATGATGATTAAATGAAGTTCAAGGTCTGGTGAAACGTATCAGTCATCACGAAGCCAACAGTGATCACCTCTAGAAGGGGCCATGGTTGGCAGAGAAGGAGAGATTCCCCATTTTGCTGGGACTGTGTTCTCTGTTGCGCTGGTTGCTGATAATCCAATGGCATAGAAATACAAACACTGAATTAAAAAATATCATGGAGGTATTTTACCATATGTCCACTTCAGATCACTAAACTCAGGTCTCTGAACTTTTTTGGAGTCTAATCTTTTGCTTTCTCTAATCTGCTTTGACATACCCAAGTCCATCTATTTTCATTGTATTTGTGAAGGGATGATTTTCACTTCACTGGAGTTTGGCCTGGTGACAGTGTAAAGTAACACTATGTACCACAAAGGCAATCAATACACTTTTATGTTTCAGTAACTTTACACAAAAGAAGCTGATTGTTCACTGACGGGACAGTCCAGGTGGAGGAGACTGTTTCATCTCCTCCTGGTAAGTGAAGGACCTTCCAGCTACAGCTGAGCAGTGGTATTGTCTTCTACCACTAGCTGGGATACAAAGGCTGAGAACCGTGTGGCGGTCATGTTTTGTTTTGGTTACTGTTCTGTCACGTCTAAGAGCTAGGGACATGTTTTGGTGATTTCCCCTTTCTGCTCCACAAGCCTGCCCCATGACTCCCGCCCCTGTGTGCAAAGAGGACTAGCTCAGTATCCATTCTGTGCTGGTGCCTAAGTCTAAGACTGAGCACATTATTTTGTGTTCCAGGGTTAGCTTCCCCATCTCAAAAGTGGACTGTGTGATACTGTTTTGCTTCATTTCTGAGAAACCTTAAAAAGATCTGTGAGGTACTTAGGCTAGAGCCTGGAGCATGCTTTTCATAAACATGAACTACATTACATAGCTACATTGCGTGCTCCATGCTATTCACAGCAACATGCAGTGTCTTCTGTACCTGCATGTTCCTGGTTTCTGCCACAAATAAATAAATAAATAAATAAATAAATAAATAAATAAATAAATAAATAAATAAATAAATAAATATAAAAATAAAAATACCCTGTTGTTCATGACTATCCTCCAAACCAAACAACAGCCATCACTGAGAGTCTGGCCATGCTCCCTTGTAACAGCTTAACCTGGCTACACTTCCTGGCTGTCCACGTCCTCCCCAGGGGTATGAGGACAGTCCCTAGATCCTTGCCTGAGAATACAGGTCCAGAAGCATTCTCGATTGCTTGTTGGAGGCAATGCTGCTATAATGGCCTCTTTGGGGAAGGGCCGCAGTATACAGTCCAGGAAAGATAAAGTAGGGGGCGCCATCTGTGTGGCTCTGGGGAATCCCTTATCCCTGCTCGCAGAGACTCTCCGGGTGCTGCCTTTTGCAGGAGGAGCTCCCATACCTGTGTAAGTTACCCCTCACCTGTGCTCTGTAAGGATGCCCACTAAATTCATTTGCTCCCCAGAGTGGATGTTGGTGGAATCGGCTTCTGTTTGTGGTTGGGACCTTAGGAGGACGGGGAGGGGTAGATGTTTATATTTCCCCAAAGGAAGGGATTTCAGCTCCAGGCTCCAGCCCTTCTCCAGGGTCAGCTCCAGGAGTATGAGTCCTGCGCTGCTGTGCTTGCACAGGGCTCTCCACCCGGAGGTCGAAGGTCAGGCATTCCGTTTATCATTTAGTTACATTATGATTCACAACAATAGCAAAATTACAGTTATGAAATATCAATGAAATACTTTTATGGTTCAGGTCACTATAATATGACCCCATGCAACAAACATGTAACAAAGGGTCCCAGAATTCAGAAAGGTTGTGAACCCAGGGCTTTGGAGGCTAACACTTAACTGACTGCACCCCTGCCATCAAGTTGACTTCTCTAATGTTTTCATCTTTGAACTTGTTTTTTATAAGGGAAATCTGATAGTTCAAGAAGCCACATGCATGCACAAGGGAAATAGAGAATGCAGGTCTTCCATAACTTTCCCTGGTAGTTCAAATGTAAACTGTTGGTGTCCTGTGAACATGCAATGCTCAGGACCCACTTGAGCACATTCCAGACATGTGTGAGGTAGGCACGTTCCCCTGAGAACTGAGGAAGGACACAGCCAGCCCAAGCGGCCACGACCTCCATTCAACAGAACTAGCTCTGAGCCTAGTTAGCAGCAACTGAGGACGCCCCCACGTACTTCCTTACGTGTGGTTACTCCCAGAATTCACTAACTGATGGCCTGAAAATGGAGATGCTGAACGTAAGGGCCTTCCAGGTCTCTTTCACACAGCACTATGCCAAAGGTCCTGTGCTGGCATTCACAATAAACACACGACAAGAAGTGAAATAGAGGGTGCTTTGTTCTGCATTCCCACTGTTCCAGCATGACAAGACACGTGCACATACATGACCCGCAGTAGTGCACAGTGCAGTAATACTCCAGGTGAGTTCAAACCTCATGAACTGCATCACTAAAGACATGGCAAAACACATGAGTTAATTGTAAAGTGTACAATGATAATTTAAACCATTTCGTTGTCCTTGCTTAGAATATGAGAAAAAACCCACATAAAAAATGCCATGACAGTCCCAAAGACAGAATGCAGAAAGCAGGACATAATTTTATGCCACCTTGACAATTTTTCCTGATTTTTTTCCCTCACATTTGGAACTAACAATAATGATGTGCCCAGCTCGGACTTCCAGTGACAGTTCATTGGACTGCTTTCTGAAGCTGGTCCTACTGGTCCTACTGGACCTTTCCTCTCCTGGGCCCTTTCTGCTTCCTTGCTTTATCTGACCTGGCAGTTTATAGTCAGCCATCCCCTTTCTGAGGTCCCCAGCTGTGGAGTCACTCAACCCTGGGCTGAAGGTACTCCAGAAACACAGCATGTATACTGAGCATGCTCAGACCTCCTTCCCTTAGAGTTAATCTTTTAATGCAGTATAATACCTATTTGCATAGCATTTACTCTAGTGGTGAGACACAGGTCACAGAGGGTAAGTGTTGGTTACATGCAAATACTATGCCATTTTACATATGGAGTTCAGTCACACACAGATCCCAATAGCTGTAGAGGGACACCAAAATGGAACCCCAGGGACACTAAAAGATGCCTTTGTGTCTTTCTCACTGCCACACATAGGGTTTGAAACTGTCTTCCCTAAGTTGTCTGTCATGAAAGGCTAGGGGGTTACTTTACAATTTTAGCAGCTTCGATGGGCCAGAATGCCTGGGGCTTTCATATAGTGAACGTAAAGATGTAGATTCTCCAGAGCTAGGTCACAGGGCAGAGCAGCAGGCTCCAGAGAAGGCTGTTCAGTTAATGAAATAAGTCAGAGTTCCACCCCCTCAGGAAATCTGTCCACAACTTCGCAAACCTTCAAGAACTTCCTCCGTCTGAGTTCTTTGAGGCTGGCCCCACTTCACACCTAATTCCCCACGGCATTCCTTGTCATAACCACCATCTTTGATATCTGGGCAATTCTAATTTGTTCTTTATTTCTCCCACTGGATTCTGATTCACAGGCACAGTAGGCAGGAAAAAAAGGCATAGCCAAATAAGACATTCACATCAAGCTAAAAATGTAAGCAGTGGTCACAAATGCAGGAATTAAGACAGAATATTTTTAAAACTCAACAGGAACACAATAACTATTCACAACATACCACACTTTACCATGTTAAATAAAGATGCATGGCCAGCTGCGCTGTGACCCAAGCCCACTGCTGTTGGGCGTCGTGTTCATTCTTTTTCTTGCCCAGTAGTTCTGCAGAGAACAAACAGAAGGCTTGCTTCCTTGACTGGAATCATCAGTTTGAAATTCACAGACTGGTCAGGAGCATGGTGCAGATGAACTGTGATCCTAGGTTCTGAGCAACTGCACATCACAAGCCAGCAAAGATGGGACCTGGGACTCTGTGCTCCCAGGTTGGAATATCTTTTGCTTTCCCAAGAGTTCCCATGACTCTGAGCATTCCCATGATGCTGTATTGTGTAATAGATTCTTATGGTAACCCCTTACCACCACCCAACCAGCTCGGCCCTCTCAATACCAGTTCAAATGGAAGCCTACCAAATTTCCTTGCACTGCAAAATTGCAAAAGACTGTTACAACCAGTCTTGTAAATTGTTTAATTCTTTAATTTTTATTTCAGAACTTTCCAGGCAAAATGAAATCAGATAAAAACATCTGAACAAAGAAAACTAACCTGTTGTTGTTGTTGTTGTTGTTATAGTTCATTTTTAGTATGTGTTTTTCTTGAGAAAGAATTTAAGAAAAGACATAGCTCAGAGTTATAGTACAAGTAAAACGTCCCACAACTCCGGGCTTCTCGGGGCCTCTTGAATTCCCCTTGCTAACTTATTACAGAGCTGTTCTCAAGGCTTGGCCCCTATAAGACCTGGGCCCGGCCTGGCTTTTCCTCGCAGCCGCCAGGGGGCTGTCTGGTTAGGAACTGGGTGGAAGCTGCAGCTTTCCTCCAAATCAACCAAAACATCCCAAGGCAGCCTTGGAGCAAAGCCCAGGAACTCGCCTGCAAAACAACCCTCACTCTAGAGCCGGCAAGTTCTTGGTGCGGCTTTATTCCGGGCGAGGAATAACACACGGATTTCTTGTAAAGAATTCAAAGGGCAGCGGAGTCTGTGCTGGCCGCTGGGAAAGGCAACCTCCTAGCTCCAAAGCTGCCTGCTGTCTGCAGCCGTTCCTCTCCTCAGTCCTGCGGAAAACTTCAGATTCGCCGCAGTTGTTAGTGCTGCGGCCGGAGGTGTGTTGGCCTTTCTCCCTTCTCCTTTCCTGTGGACTGCCCAAGTAACGCCAGGGGGGAAAAACCTTATCACCCGTGGGGAATCTAGAAAACTCTTTAAAACAATCTAGACATCATTCCCTCCGTTGAGTTAGCCAGACTCCGTATACTATACCGTCTTGCATATTGAAGAAAGATTTTCAAGGTATTTTTTAACAGTGTTCTCAAAAAAACATAATTGTATTTGGTCCTTAATCAAAGTAGTTTTGTCGCAACTTTAACTTCCCACTGCTGCCTGTTCTCTGGGCACTCTGCATTTCTCAATAAAACCTACCTACCTCCAAGGCACAGCTGAGAGACAGCCGGGGTCATCTGGAGCTGCACACTGTCGCCTCGCTGTGTTTTCTCCCAACCTGAGTGCTTAACCTTCAGAACTTTAGGTATGGACATTTCAGCGCGGAATGCTTGTAAGGGCAGAACCCTTCCATGGTGGAGATTATTTTTGTCTTCTGGTTTTATATTTATATTTCTAGGACAGAGGCGAAATAACGAGGTGTCCCTTTAAATCCTACTTGTAAAATCAACCCTGAACACACTTAGTGAGGTGTTGGGGGGGGGGGCACTTCTCATTTAGGGCAAGCAAGGGATTGTCCATTGGTATGGGGGCGCAGAGAGGCCAGCGCCACAGGAGGATCTGAGCGCCCGGTAGTTCCACGCGCACCACAAGTGGTTTTGGGGTGGAAGGAGGAACGGGGTGACACCTGCCGCGCCTGTCGGGCGACTCAGAGGGTTGTACTCCTGGAGATCCCCTCAATCTCCTGTCATTCATACCCACCCACCCCCCACCCCCGCCACAGTCACACTCTTGGCTCTTCAACTACAAGAATGAAGGCTCAACTTGAACCTCCGCGCTCCTGCAGTTGGTTGGGTGGACGCGCGGCCGCCAGACCCGCAGCTACGTGACCCCAGGAGGGCGGCGCACAAGGCGCCATTACCGCGGGGTCGTAACGGGGGACACTTGCACCTAGGCGGCAGGTGCGCAGGGCGCCGGAGTGGCGGGTTGCTTTGGCCGTGGCAGGGTGCACAGCCCGGAGGCCATTTCCTCTCTGTGACCCTGGAGGAGCCAGGGTGGCCTGAGCCTGCCGCGGCTGCTGCGAGAATCGGACGGGCTGGAGGACCAGAGGGGAAGAACGATCGGCTGTTCGCCTGTCGCTGTGGAGCTGGCACCCTAGTCCCGAGTAAGGCTGCGTGCCGGGTCCCCGGGAGGCGGGGACTCGGGCCCTGCACCTCGCCGCCCGCGCAGGTCGCGGCAGAGAGGTCGCCAGTGTCCTGGGACCCACGCCGCGCCCCTCGGCGCTGGCGCTAGAGGGGAGCTGACAGGTCCAGGTAGTCGAGCTCGCCCGGGGGTCCGCGCCGCACGGGACCCAGTGGCGGAGGGGGCGGAGTGGGGAGGAGACTGCAGCTCGGCCGAGCACGGCGCAGCCTCGGGCAGGCGGGCGGGCGGGCGGACGGCCGGCGTGACGCGGCGGGATTAAGTTTGCATGGCTAATGTGAGCACCAGAGCGGAGGCCACTGGCTGCTCGGCCGCAGCTCGCCCGCACGCCGCCTCGGGGCGCCACCGCCAGGCTCCAACACTAAGGTAACTTGGCGCGGCGGGGGGCGCAGGGTGGGCAGGGGGTGCTACAGGTCCTGCGGGCTAGGCGAGGGTGGCCAGAGCAGTGCTCTGTCCCTGTCACGGGTCTCTGCGCCCGGTTCCTCTCGGGCTCGTGCACCCGGTGCAGGGACCTGAAGCCAGAACCCAGCTAGGGACAAGCTCCTTGTGAAATGGAGTTTGGCATCCTGGGCGCCGAACCCAGTGGAAGTTTCCATGAGGAGGAAGTTGTAGGACATGGGGGTTCGGAAGAGGCTGACAGGCGCGGGTGTGGGCGATTTAAAGGGACTGTGGGTCTCGTGTTCCCCCTCTTTTTGGCTCCTGCTCGGGAACTCCAGGCTTTGGAAAGAAGAAAGCTCCTGAATGTTGGTGGCGGTCAAAGTCAGTCTGCCTCTCACTCGCTCTGCGGGCTCGCTCCCTACAGAGTCGCTCTTTTCCTCCCCTTCTTTTGACGCAGCATCTTTTGGGGTCCTGCTTGTTGGTGATGATCCGGGTGGTGTCAGCTGTGCACCCTAAGACCGGAGAAGTCTTTGGAGAGTTTCTATTGCTAGGGTCAGTTGTCATTTTGGAGGAAGATTTCCCGTGACCACAGTGGGATTATTATTGGAGCTAATTCTTAAAGCCTTCGGGTTTGTTTTTAAGAAGAAGGGGGCGGGGTGTGCATACGTGGATTGTTTTTGGGTTTTTTGCTTTTAATTAAAGTATAATTTGCCCCAAGTGGGAAGTTTTAAAAGGATCTATTAAACGTTCCTATAATGCGCCAAATAAAGAAAAGAATACCTGAGCAGGCAAGTTCGATATCCTATTCTGCCTTTTGCAGGCACATGAAAAACTCAAAGGCTGTGTCGAATCAGAAAATAACATTGCATAAATTCCCCCTCTTCGAGTATGGTTGATCCTAGATACTGGTGATCGGTTCTAAAGACCTGTTTGAAACTGAACAAATCAAATATTCTTTGTTCAATGCATGAAAAGGAGAACACAGCAAGCAATTTTGTCAATGATGAACGATGTATCAAGTACTGTACACACGTTGGGGGTATCCATATGATTCCTCTGGTTTAGCATGTTTGTTGATACTGTAATGAAATATTGCCTCACTGTGTTGCGAAGGAATAACAATTTCTTTTTGGTAAAGAAATGTTCCATGATTCATTGTGAATATTCTGGATGACTGATCTCCCTAATTCACTTCAGCTTGTTATTTCCCGTTCTGAAAGAAGTCATGCGCTGGGAACCATTGAGAGAAAAGGTGTTTGAGTGGGAAGTATTTTGAACAGGGGCAGATTTTAGAGTGTTTTCATGCTTATTGGCTGTTCTTCAATTGACCCAGGGGGAAATTAAGTAAAAAGTGCATTTGCTTGAGCCATTTTCTGTGAAAAGATTGTTGAAGACCAACTTATTGCTTTCCCATGTTAAATAAATACTATTGAGATCCTATTTTTAAATGAACTCCAATTGTTTAGTATATACTAGACAAGGAAAATCTGCTTTACTTTGTGAGTAACGGTAAATGATACTGAACTGCTTAAGAATTGCTATTTTTTAATGAAACTGTTCTTGTTGGCATTACAATGCAAAAGCTTAATCTCACTGACATCGAGGTATTGCTCTATGGAGTAACTGGCTCTAGAAGGGGGATAAGTACCCCCCTCCCCCTCCAGCTTCTCCGCTGTAACCAGAGATGAGCTGCGGCTCCCCTGTGACCCAGCACCTCTTCCGAGGGAGGGAAAACTGAAGCCCTCTCCTTCCCAGTGTGTTTGCAGATGCTGGATTCACCCAGCGAAGGGTGTGCCTGGAGCTACCCTGGGGCTGAGGTACTTCTTGTGCAGTAAGCTCTCCTCTTCCAGGGAGATAGGTAGAGGAGCCTGCTCTTTAGTCTCTCGCTTTTGTGGAGGTTACAAGCGCCTTCTAGGGCAGCAGGCAGGCTTTCTTCCTGCGTGCTCTCTCAGAGACCCTCCGCTTTCTGTTCTGTTTCCCTCCTCAGTGTGGTCAGAATGGTTCTTTTGTTCTGATACCTGTGAATTTCCTCCTTAACACTAAGTTCTGACTGTTGTGGATGACGGCGTGGTGTCCAGGAAGACAGCAGCATCGATGACTTCATGTGCTCTTGTTCTCACAGCATCTGCAAGCACACTTAACATCCCACAGGCATGAGTACTGAACCAAGTAGAAAACACATTGTCATGACCCTAGTGCCTGACTAAGTACTTGACCATTGCCATTTTGGATGTGCCTAAAATCTGGTGAGGTGTGAACACACACACACACACACACACACACAGAGAGAGAGAGAAAGAGAGAGAGAGAGAGAGAGAGAGAGAGAGAGAGGGCGGTGTCAATCTTTGCATCTCTCTCACACTCCATCTGATAACAGCTGATCTTCCTTTCTGTATAGTTAATTCTCCAAGTCCCTCCTCCCAGCCTTGGCCTTGGCTGTATAGCAATCCTCAACAGTGCTTCTGCCTCACACATCTCCTGTCCCTTTGCTTCCTGAAGATACTGACCTTTAGTCACCTGAGCTTAAGCTGGGCCTTACTCACCCCAGAGGCATTGTCAGGACCAAGAGCGACAATGACACACCGGACACTTCATCACCGAGTGAACTCAGGGGCTTCTCATACTCCAAGGTCATAACAAGGCGCCTGGCTTCCGCAGCTCTGGGGGGTGGGGGGTGGGGGGGGGACCAAGGGCTGATGGTGACAATGTTTAGGCTACAAAACTGGTGGCTGAGGAGGGGGATATCAGGCTCGCTGAGTCTAACATAATGCAAAAAAGTTGGTGATAGATTTAGAAATAACCTGCTCGTCACGGCGTGCTCTTAGTCATCCAGCCTTTGCCCCGCGTTTCCCCCTCCCTCACCCTTTTTCCACTTTTATAAACATATTCTGATCCAGGTGATTGTGAGGAATATTCAATTATCTGAATTTTCAAGTGACTAGAGTTTGGTACCTAAAGGGTCACTTCCAAATTATTATTCACAGCAATTTTTGCCAATTCAGAACACTAGGAAATTGCAGTTGGTAATCATGGTAATTTATTTTTATAGAGAACTAAGTTTTAGAAATGTGTCTGAGTAAATGCATAATAAAAGCCTGAAAGTGGAGCTGAGGAGACGCCTCGGCAATCTGGAGTGCTTGTTGCTCTCAGAAGACCTGAGTTTAGTTCCCAGCACCCAAGTCAGACAGGTCATAAGCGCCCACAGCTCCATCTCCGGAGCATGTAATGTCCTCCGCTGGGATCCTTGGGCATCCTTACGTGGATACACATACCCTCACACATATGCATGTATTGTAAAATAAATAACAAAATAGCCATTTAATTAAAAATCCCTACAAAATAATGTTAGTACTTTTAATAGTGGGAGAGAAGAGAAGATCGATGTTTCGGGAAATGAGAAAGATCGTTTTACTAAAATCCAATGGGCTTACTGCTGTAGTATATTTAACTTAGTGCCAAGTTTTGTGGTAGCCAATTTACCAGAAAAAGGAAGTGGGATAGGGTGGAAGGGTCTATCTGGATTTGATATTCAGGAGAATGGATCAGAATGGATGCCTTTTGCAGGATGTTTATCATGGTACCTGACAGAGTCACAGAGAATAAAGTAGACCCCTTTATGTAGTCACATCTCTGAAAACTCTCAGGAGGAGGAAAATGAAGAGAACATGACGAGGAAAAAAATCCTGATGGAGATTTTTCTATGAAACTAGGCTGATGTGGTCCAGTGGTCTAGGTTCTGGCATATGCCTCAGTACTTAAATAGAGCTCAGAAGATAGGTAGGATCAGTGGCTAACATGCCCACTAGGCTAACCCCCTCGGAATCCAGTATGTCGGCCTGGCTTTGGTCTGAAACAGATGGAGAGGGCAGGACTGCTGGGTATTTAAAAATGACCCTGTAGCAGTAGAGTTCCTGAGCAGGGAGCCCTAATGCTTTGTGCCTTGATCTCGGTAGCTCTGTGTTTCATGTCTGTTTCCTTCTCTGTTCCACTTCTAAATTGTGATGAGAGCCTGTGTGGGGATCTGCCCATCCCTGACATGGGGTGCCTAGAAAGACCCTTAAACATGGGTACAGTTATCTGAAGAGGATGGGTCAGGGCAGGACAACTTCTCTTTCTCTTCCATGTCAGTATGAGCACCATCTTTCAATGTGGCTTGGCTAAAAATGAATGCCCGGATTACATCAGGAGTCAGAGCATGTGACTGTCTGTGATTAGGGCTTAAACTGTGTTAAGGCTGGGTAAGCAATGCATGGTGAGATAGCCTGTTTGTTTGGAAGTCATTTTCGTGCATTTATTTGATTTCTCAGCCTGCAGATATTCACATATCTACCTGGCCCTGTGACATGCTTTGAAAGTCAGAGTGTAGCCAGTGACAGGTGGCAAAGATTTAAGCCCAGGTGTGCTGCAGCGTCCTCCATTGATGAAATAGACGTGCCCATTGGGGTTTCATCTACTAAGACCCTTGGCTGAGGGTCAGGGGAGGATGAATTCACTTCATTTCTGAGAGCTATTTGTCTTGTGGTACGGTGAGAGCCCCACCAGGATCCACAACTGAATCTAAGAGCTTGAATGTATTGAGGTTGATGAATTTCTGACACAGTATGCTCATTTCCATTTTAATTTCCAGAAGTTTCTACGGTATTATAGAACTTGAACAGATACCACATCCAAACTAGAGTCCCTATCACATGCTCTCACCTCCTTTGGGAGTCAGAGTAATGATTGTCACCAACACTAATGTTCCTGTGTCTCTAGTGCCATAATTTTAGGGAGGCCCTAAGGCATTGTGTGCGGGCAGCTCTTGGTCAGTGAAAGCCAGTATCTATGATGAACCCTGCTAGGTTTTCTAAATTGATAGTCAGAGGGCCTGGATTTGAACCCAAGAGACTTGATGATCTGAAACATCCTATGGCCCTTTCATCACCACAGACACATATCCTCAAAGGTGCACCCCAGAAAATATGTCCAATGGCCAAAGATGTTCATGACATTTTAAATCTGCACAATATGTATATCTAGACTTAAAACCCAGAGTAACCATAGTAGAGGCTTTGGCCAGAAAAATATAACTTGGAATTGCTGCTAAACAATGGTTACCAAAGTTGACATTTATGTAGAGGTTTGTGAAAGACCAAAAACCAAGGTTCAAATTCATGGCCCAAGTTGTGGTTTGAAGATGTTGGTGGTTTACGCATCTGAATTCCATTTTATCTTCTCCATCCTGATATTTTCTTGTAGTTTTCATTTTTTTGCATCCTGTTTTACCAAAAGTTGCAAATGTGTACTAAACATGTTCTGTACTGAACACATGCACATATGTGTGTTTGTATATCCCTAATGGAATATTGCCACCTCATGGTGGAGCACATCCAACATTTAGGGAGGATCAACTAAACTACTATTCACACAAGTTTCTAGAGCCCAAAGAAGGCGTAAGGGAACTGTTGCTTTCTTCCATGGTGCAGAATTTAAGGGACTATTGGAGCCATCAGTCAGCTGAAGCCAAGGCTGGAGTACAGGTGGGCAAGAGGAAGCGCCAACTGTGCTTCTGTGTTGAGGAGAGCTGAAGTACGATTCACAGCTTGGTCCCAGGCATCGAGGAACCCAGGAAACAACCTGGCCTTTGACATCTGTTGCTCCTGTGCAGGCAGGATGGATCAGAGACTGCCCCCCACCATCTTAGTGTTTTCTCAGGACTGGTTTCCTAGGGTTCAGCAACATGGGCCCAACAAAGAATGCTTGAGGCTAACAACCGTGCTATTTTCTTCCTGTTCATCTTTTCTCACATTTATCTGCTGTATGCACCAGTGTCTCACCAACCTGAACGCCCAAGCTTGTAGCCTCCATCTCTGTGTCCAGGATATGTCATGACTCACAAACAGTGGGGAAGACACTACTCATGTCACAGTACGCAATGCCACCTATGCCCACATCACAGGTCATAGATCCTGATCTCCCTTTCAGTCCTTTCTCTGGCACATGGATGCGGTGGCAGAGCCTGTCTTTTACTATTAGCTTGCTTGTTCTTTGTCAGTCGTGTCTTAGAAATCCTGAGAATAGCAACTTAATATAAGTGTCCCAGAGTCTGTCTTTACTCTGGTGTGTGTTACTCCAAGAGTGAGGAGGGTAGGTAATTAAACTTGCGCCATCTTCATCTTCTTTGATGCATGCATATTTAGGAAACAACAAATGGCCATTGTTCCTCAAGGCAGAGTGTGGACCTGAGTTCTTGGTATTGCATTTTTAATATCAACCTCATTCATTTAAGTCTTCCTGCATTTCATCATATACAGAACATCTTTGCTTTCCATGAAAAAAAAGAAAGACCCTAGCAGTTTGTATGTGATAGTGATTCATACCATCACAGAAGTATTTCACAGTGATTTTAGAGCCCTATTACTTAAAAAATCATAATAATGCACACCATCTCTTGACTTATTTTTTAACATTTAAAGTAGTAAGTGGTGCATGCAGACAGCACCATCTCTGCTGTATTTCCATCCTCCTTTACCATCCCATTCAAGCCTGCCTATAACTCCTGCTATTGTCCAGTACCTGAAGATTCTGACCTATGACTCCAATGTAGCCAAAGCACAGAGAACTAAAAGGTTATATACTCTTATCTGATTTTTTTCCTAAAAAAAAAAAAAAAAGACCAAAGGAATTTAACACCAAATGCCCCTTAAAGACACAAACTATAGCCTCTGAGGTTGGTTTATCCTGTAGCTTAGTCCTTATACAGAATTTAACAAACACCCGCACTCCTGCGGCCTTGGAGGGTATAGAATCCCATTTATTTAGGTTTCTAATTGTATTGTACAGATTAATAATTACAGTGTAAAGCAGGTATTCCTGGAAATGCATTCCACACTTAGTATTTACTGTTATTTAAAATATGCTCTCATGATGGGCACAGTGGCATACATACTTGTAATTCCACCATTTGAGGTGCTGAGGCAGGAGAATCATAAGTTTGACATCAGCCTTGACAACATTAGGCTATGTTTGTCTCACACAAACAAACAAGCAAGCAAAAATAACAGAAAGGAAGTGCGAGGAAGAAAGTCTGGACAAAGAAAGGGATATATGCTCAGATTTTTGACAATTGTTTCCTTAAAAAACTTTAAAATATACTTTTCCCCCTAGAGTGCATCCATCTATCCCAAATGAATCGAGCATCCACTATGTGCCAGGAGTGATAGTATATGTCAAAGTAACATGACAAACACTTAAAATTTCTGTTAGGGAAATGTGCAGAGCCCCTTGGTGCAGTCAACAGGAGGTTACAGTGTAGTATGGAGTGTCTCAATATTAGAAAGCATTACTATTTTGGACCAGATAAGTCTTTGGTGGGGGACTGTCCTGTACATGGTAGGTTGTCAGCATCATTGCCTTCTACCCACTAAAGCAAGTGGTACCAGATGTAAATGCCAAAAATGTTAACAAAGTTTGTGTAATGTCCAGCAAAGTTGCTATAGTAAGGACCCTGGCACAGAAGTGAGGCGCCAAGCCTGGGTGGTGGGAGTGTGGGGATTTGTGTCCTGGCTTAACCTGTCTTCATAGAATATTCAGCGTCTGCCTCTGTGATGGATAAATAATCAGTATATGGTCTAAACCTTGGCTGGCATCTAGGTTCTGCCACAGGTTAGATATTCATAGTAACAACTATTGATACTGGATATGGACTTACAGTATTGGTAAGTCCTGTGGTAAGGTCCACACAGGGTCCAGTAGAAGTGTATAGCTAGGGATGGAGAGAAAGAAAGACAGAAAAGGCTGGGAAATAACAGGAAGTGGGAAGCATTCAGAACCTGTGAGAATTCTGGTGTTCGCAGGAAGGACAGCAAGAGAGACTGCTGGGGCAGGCAGACTTCAGACGCCTTCCCTGGCCAGGGGAGAGAGACTGTCTGGCCTAGACTTTTGCCTGTTTCTTGATATCCTTGGAAACAGGCTTAACTTTCTTTAACATATGAAACAGTTCTCATCTTAATTCTGATCATATTTTTAGCAGGATGATTTTTATACTTGCAGGAATTTTAAGTTTAATTTGAAAGCAGATTGCATGTTAGATTCTCTTTGAGATATTTTCAAATGAAGTTTAAAGATTGTCTCTCATCTTCTTCACAGTCGTGTGTGATCCTAAAGGACATGGACCCTCTATTCCCTGTGTCTGACAGGAACACAGTTGCTCCTCGGCGACCAGAGAGAAATAGTGCTGCTGTTGTATTGATACATTACTTAATATCGATTATTGATATCCTAACTGTCTGGGATTTGATTTCTTTAATCAAAATTATAAATGGTGATGAAGTGGCTGAATGAAGGGATGAGTATTCCGTTATACAAGTACAGCCTAATTACCATAAAGAGCAGTTTTAATAAATACCCTGCTTTATCAGAGCCTGAGTTTCCTAGTCATAATATGATAATTATGGGTACATTAGATAATCTCATTTATGTTTAGCCCAAGAGTTGGGAAGAATTCTTGGTAATGGTTCATAGAGTGACATACATTCACATAGAAGTTCTCTTGAATCTTTCTGGTCCACAACTATGGAGAGAACACAGCCATAGAAACATGTAAGGAAATGGGCATACCACATAGCAATGAAAGTTTATTCTTTAAACAACATGGTAGTTTGAAGTTTGGAAGTGTCTGGCATCAATTATCAATAACTGCCCTGTGTTAGGGAAGTATGCTGTGAGTCACATAGGTACATTTTTGTCTGATAATCTCATTAGTTGACAAAAATCAAGAAGTGGATTTAATTTTAGCCTGTATTTTACTCAGCATATTAAAACCATTGATATATGAACAGTATGAAAGTGTTAGTTGATGGGTTTTAATTTTCAGTGCCTATTAAACAGCATACATACATTAGTAGAGAGGTCGGGGGACAGAGACCCAGAGCTGACCCTTGGTGAGTTGGCAGAACTGTTGAATTATTTCTCTGACATAGGGGCTTAAGGGTATCCAAATGGTGCATTATATAAGTTTGATTTATAAAATGTTAATTTTCATAGTATTTATTTTAGTATTGCTTACTAAAATTGGTCATCTCTTTTAGTTATGAAAAGATATTTAACTAGGAACTATAATAAATACCCTTTATCATATATACAGCCAGGTTGGTAAAAATACCCCCACAAAGGAACTCTGAGAGGCATGGATAATATGCACAAGTCAAGGAAAAAACTCCCTTCTAATTATAACAGTATATATTTCACCCTCTGAAAACCTTATTACCTCTTATTCTAAGAAAGGAGTAAGGGGGACTTAGGGGATGCTCAGGGGACAGTGCCTAACAGTACAAGACTTTGGGTTCAACTGTCAGTAAAAGAAAGAAGGAAAGAGACAAGGTGACCTATCCATGCTGAGCAGAGTCCTGCTGGGCTCTGTCAGGTACACTGAGTCAGACCTGCCTGGAGCATTGAGGGGAGCACTCCATTCAGCTCTCCTGTCTACAAGTCTGACTCTGCAAACCATTACTGACATTCCTGAAAGTGTGGTTCCTAGTGAAACAGTTGGCCCCGATAGTGTCTTTCAGTTATATCTAACTCTTGGTATTTCAACCTATAAAAGTAAATCTCTCCGTGTTTTTCCTCAGCTAGTAATGACCCCACAGGCAGGCTCCAGTGATATCCTGTCAGAAAACAAGGTGGGAACCACTTCTCGTACTGGCTTCATATACAAGATAGCATTATACAAATACCATCTAGTCTAAATAAAAGTAGTCTTAATAAAATGCTAATTATGGGTAAATCAGGTCATCTCATTAATCTTTAATGCAAGAGTTGGCAAGGACTTTTTGTAATGGTCCACAGAGCGAGTATTATCCACTTTCATATATAGTGAAGGGATGGAAGATCCTCTGTCCTGATCAGTTGTGAGCTCGACACTGAAGATGGAGACCAAGGCCTAGAGTGTGTGGGGGGCAATGTGTTGTCTGCACATCACCCAAGGCAGCAGTGGGATTCCAGTCTTGACTCCTTCCAGCCGGGACACCTCTGGCTGCTACTTACTGGCTTTGAACTGTAGCAACAATAATATGGCATAATAAAATGGCATAATACTGTTATAATTCAAAATTCTATAATTCTTTAAGTGGTGTGAGAACAATGCTCCCTAAAATTTTACCTTCAGCATCATTTAGGCTGCAAAATAATCCTTGTGAAGGAGAATGTCAGTATGGTGCTCAGTGGTGGATGGTTCAGAAGAGGCCTGTTTCCTGAGTATGATGTGGGAAGGAGTCTAGAAACTCCATGGAGATCAAAACTAGAGATGTCCAAATTCAAATCCCTTATGTGAGACTGTCTTAGTCAGGGTCTCTATTCCTACACAAAACATCATGACCAAGAAGCAAGTTGAGGAGGAAAGGGTTTATTCAGCTTACACTTCCACATTGCTGTTCATCACCAAAGGAGACCAGGACAGAAACTCACACAGGGCAGAAACTTGGAGACAGGAGCTGAACCCAGGCCCAGCAGCCCAGGGATGATACCACCTACAATGGGCCATCCCCCACTAATCACTAATTGAAAAAAATGCCTTACAGCTAGATCTCATGGAGGCATTTCCTCAGGGGAGAATCCTTTCTCTATGATAACTCCAATTTGTGTCAAGTTGACACACAAAACCAGCCAGGACAGAGATGGTGTAATAAGGCTTCACTCAGCAGTGGAGAAAATCTTTTTAAAAGAAAAGTGAGTTCATTATGCACAGACTTATACATGCATACACACACACACACACACACACACACACACACACATTCACTTACCCAGCAAGGACTGGGCTCTCACACAGCTAGCCCAGCACACTGGAGGTCCTAGCTTGGTCCTCAGCTTGAAAATAAAAAGGAAAGCCTATGTATAAAGTCAAAATTGAAAATCTGCCTGATTCTGTCCAGTGAACACATGTCACTTCTGTGAGTGTTCTTCATTTGTCTACTGGGGACACTATGTGCTTAGGTCACCTAATGTCATTTTCTTCTTTACTGTTTAGCATCTAGAACTCTTATTTGTCAGTGAGTGTTTCTTTGTTAGAGTTGAAGTTCTAAGAGGGCAGGGCCCGATGGTAAACCAGCCCAGGGTTGTCCTGGTGAAGCCACACCCAGCAGGCAGGTGCTGAGTAATGTTTTCCTGGTGTTATGGCCAACCACATGTGGGCTGTTTTCATATAATTAGGATGAATCTAATTTTAAAATGAACACCCCAGTGTCCTCAGACGACCCAGCATATACACTTACAAGGCCTGCTGGCCTGCGTTATGAATAAGGGAACAGGCTGGCCTGCAGGCATGCAGAAAGCTTGCCTGCTCTTTTCGCAGTGAGAGAGATAGAGAGATACAGAGAGAGAGAGAGAGAGAGAGAGAGAGAGAGAGAGAGAGAGAGAGAGAGAGAGAGAGAGAGAGAGAGAGAGAAGAGGGGAAGGAGGAAGGGAGGGAGAGAGGGAGGGAGAGAGAGACAGAGACAGAGAGACAGAGAGAAAGAGGGGGGAAGGAGGGAGGGAGGGAGGGAGAGAGAGAGAGAGCGAGAGAGAGAGAGAGAGAGAGAGAGAGAGAGAGAGAGAGAGAGAGAGAGAGAGATCCAATCCCAACAGACCTGAGACAGATTCTCTCCTATTGGGTTTGGAGAGTTCCCAAACTGGAACTCTCCATAAGGATGAGATACAGACTGCACTTCAGCTGAATTGTGAGCAGTGCTCCGATGGTGCTATATGTGAACAAACTCCTAGCTAGGTGCTAGGTACCTGTAGTCCACAGTCTCAACAACCACACACACACACACACACACACACACACACACACACACGCACGGACTCTTACACGCATGCACCCACGCACTCACCATAAAGAACTTTTGGCCCCAGAATGCTTGTAGCGGTTTTTCCAGTGTCTAGCATTTATTGTGGCCTTTTCCCCATCACGGTTCAGAATTCCCCCTACAAGGACGATCAGGCATCGTCCTGGGGGTCTTACCTTATTCATGTCTTCATTGCTTCCCAGTGTTGAAAAAATAGCAGTTTAAAATAGTTTTCTGTTGATGTGTGGTTTTGATGCCCACGGGTCATTTTCTGAGGCTGCTCGGCTGTGTGGCAGTTACAACAGCCCTTGCCCCTCACCCTGGCCGCATCCTCCCCGCCATCAGCCTCTGCCCCTTCTCTAGCCATGTTCTGTTCCTTATTAGAACTCTGCTAGCCTGGCAGGGATTTGACTCGAGGGGCTGCAGTGACTGATGGGGATTATGCTCATGCTCCCGACTCCTTGATCCTTGTTTTTCTTTGAGCAAAAGATGTGGTTTTGCTTATTCTCTCCCTGGGTGGGAATGGAATGTGCCCGAAGTTGTGTTTCCGACAGACGGACAGTCTGGAGGCAGTGGGGGCAGCTCCACAGCTGCGTGCTTGGTCCTACGCTCAGGACTCAGAAGGGGGTTCAGTGGGTGCTCCACACCCTCTGAGTACAGCATTCCCTGCGCAATGCCGCTTCCTGCCCAGGACTCCTCTAAGGCTGGCTGGAAGTGTGGCTTCAAGTACCAACTACCACTGCTGGGACAGTAGCAGTGTGAACTGTGAGCCAGGGAGAGAGAGCAGTCGGCGGGAAATGACTACCTATGCTATTGTAGGGCCGGGACGTCCCAGCTGACGGCCACGGAGGGCCTTTGCATCACCTCCAGAGTCTCTGACCTTGTGTCTGGCACTCAGCAGACAAGAGCAAATCTCACACCCGGGGAAAGGACAGCCCAGCCGCTGCTGGCAGTCTGCAGACAAGGAGGCCCAGGCACAGATACCGCCCTGAGGCTTGCTGCTCCTCTGGGCTGTGGCTCGGTTCTCATCGGACCCCTCAGCGGCTGTTTCTCACTATTAGAAATGGATCCACTGAAGCAGGAGGGGGCACCTAGCCTCCACGGCCCCTCCGTACTTCTTAAATCTCGGGGAGAACGAGGAGCTGGGGCCTGCATTCTCTGTGTGTTTGCCTCTCTGTGTCTCTGTGTCTCTGTCTCTGTCTCTGTCTCTCTCTCTCTCTCTCTCTCTCTCTCTCTGTCTCTGTCTCTGTCTCTCTCTCTCTGCTGCTCTGCTGACATTATGGAACAGAGAGTTGCTTGGTGTGAGGACAACCCAGTGCATTGTGGGATGCCTCATCACTGCCCTCTCATCAGTGGGTGCCATTGTTAGTGTTGGTACACACCCCACATTGTGCTAGGACATGACTAAGTATCTCCTAGGCCCAAACCTTCCCTAGTTTGACGCCACTGCCTTAAACCCTAGTCTGAAGCCTGCCCTCCTCACACTTCTCATCAGGTTCATTGTGCTGTTTGTCAGACTCTGGTTCTCACAGGCAGGAGGAGGCAACGCAAAGTCTGGGAGACTGGGGCACAGTACCCCACAGTTGATTATGATGCAACACCTGCCCCACATACCGACTGCTCCCCAGCGCCTCTGTACCAGGATCCATGGTTCTCTGTCTCTTCCTCAGTTCTCTCTTCTTCCTCTCTGCACCATGCACTGAGGTAATTTGAAAAGCATTGCTTTCTGTATCTGCCTCCTTTATAGAGACCCCTGCTCCGTCTACAGAGCAGACACGGATGGGACGAATCAGCAAACCGGTTCTGTATGAGGAGGTAGCGTCAGCACTGTGGCTGTGTTCATCCCCTGGCCTTCTGCAATGAAACCTCCACTGAACACCACTTCTGTGCCAGTTGCACTTGGGTTTGGTGATGGGCAGCATACTCTCTGTCCCTGCAGATAGCCCACACCACAAAGACACCCAAGCAGCCCACCCAAAATGATGTTTCTATTTTATTAGCGTGTGTATCCCCCAATTCTGAAAGCTGAACCCTCAGACCCCAGTATCATCCCAGCGAGATCTAGAGTTCCGACTCAACATTCCCTCCATTGGGATTTCTAAAATCCCAGCATGAGTGGAATTGTAAAATCATGTTTCAAATGGATGTGTCCTGTCACAGGCATACAAAGTCTGGGTGTGGCACACCTTGATGAGCATGTTTCCAGGTTAACAAGTTCTCTCACTGAAACAAGCCTAGTGTCTAGCCCTCTGCTCTGCGGGCTTTGAGACCTGCTCGGGTCTGCTTTGTTCTGTTCATCCACAGAGAAAGACAGCACACTGTAGAGTGGCTTTGAGGCTTTCTGAAGCAGGTGGCTCCGCAGTGCAGGTTGTGGGGAGGGTAAGCGGGGTGTAAAGCACAGAAGAGAGAGTTAGGTATGAAGTACGGGTGTCCCCAGACGCCCCAGGAAGGACGTGGGCATCTTGGCTGCTGGGTTGTGTATTGTGAAATGCATGCGCATGCTGAGCCCTTGGGCCCTAGCTTTGGTGGCATCCTCTGTGTGTCGATGGTGTATCCTGTGCCCTGGCGTTTGTGATCCCCACAACCGTCAGCCAGTCCTGAGAGGCTGTCCTCACAGTAACCAACCCAGTACTGCCTGGAGCTGCTCAGTAATCCAGATCAGACCTGCTGAGGCAGAGTATGCAAAATACCCAGGGGCTCACTCCATAGACACGTGGGAATTTAAGGACTTGCTAATTTCTCCTAATCATGCAAAGAACACAAAAGTGTTATATATATATGCCATATATATATATATATATATATATATATATATATATGGCAAGCCTGTTGAGTATGGACTGCTCCCTGCCAACTTTCCAGTGGATCATGACTCCATTTTGTCTGTCACAATAGAAAGAAATTTTAAGTAAAATAGAAAAAAACTAGAATAGAAAAAATATCAGATTTATATATACATGTACATATGTATACATATATACAGATATGCACATGCACACTATATATACATAGGTACACAGCTACATATATACACACATATAAATACATATACATAGATACTCTTCAGTATCATGTCTCAGGTTAATGTTACAAAAATGAAATTACAGTTAAAAAAAACAAAGATCATAAAACCTACTTCATAAAGATGCCGTATATCTCTAAATTCACTGGTCTTGTATTCTTCCTGAGATAGTAATACTGTATTCTCCAGTATGGATTCTTCAGTGAGATCTCAAAATAGAAATGAAAAGTATGAGAACTGATTCCATTGCAAAGCAGTAATAATAAGAATTTTAGCTTCTTCCTCAATTTTAGAAAACAATTCTCTATCAGTCCTGCTACAGTTTAATGCCTTCAGACATAGAATGTCACCAATGTGCAAGAAATCATTTGAGGCTTTCATTGTTTGCATTTGGTCACTGTGTTCATTTAGCATTGCGGATTCTGAATCAGAATATAATGCCGGAAAACTTAAAAGTTTTAGGAAGTGTGAAATCAAACTGTGCTATTCAGAATTCACAACTTTACATGAGTGCAAAAGTCTTTCAGATAGACTTTCCAAGCTGTTCATTTGGAAGTCTATGGCAGAGCCCTGTCCCAGGCTGAGAGAGCTTCATTCCAGCATGTATGGAAGGAGGGTGTCCAGTGCGTGAGTCCTGGGCACTTGGCTGAGAAGGGTGCTAATGAGATACAGTTCCCAGGAAGTGCTGCCAATCTCAGACAGAGTCTTCCAGCTGTAATGCTTCTTTCAAGGACCTTGGCCCCAGGAAGAACGAGAGGCCACACCACTGCTCTAGCTTAGCATGTCTGAATCCAGTAGGAACTGACTTGACCCTGACTTGGGATCTTCTGGGAGAATGTTCAAGCACTTCTTCAGAAAGGCATGAAAAAGTTTGTCAAAGTGGTACTTTTTAAATTATACCTTTAAGGAACTATGAATACTGCTCTGTTCTCATGTAGCATTAATATTTAAATTTAAATGTACTCATTTTAAGGGCACTCTCTTGGAGTAAATAATACATATATTTTTCAATTCATGATATTTACAGAATTCTTTTCTTTCTCATCTTTGTCAAGACAGTCTCAGTATGTAGCCCTGGTTGGCCTAGAACTCACCATGCAGGCTTTGAACAACTCTTCTGTCTTTGCCATACATGTTCTAGAATAACAGGTATGAGCCACCATGCCTGGTTAAAATTTGGAAGATTTTAACACATCTGTGTGTGTGTGTGTGTGTGTGTGTGTGTGTGTGTGTGCACATGCATGTGCGCACGTGTGCACGTGTACATGTTTGTGTATGTGCATCTATACACGAACATACTTCATAAATCAACATACAAATGGGAGATACTATAAACTAGAACATTTGTAACATCATCCATTCCTCATAATATTTTGATAGATTTTCATAAAACATTAATTTGAATGATTTCAACTTGTAACTATTTGCATTTATCATAGTTTCTTAGGCTTTCCCTTTCTAATTTGAAAAACAGTCCTGATTTCCTGTTTTGGGGCCCATCTTTGATGTTTGGTGGTTATAACTGGATAGAGTAGGAATGTTGCTCTCAAGACTAGTGAGAGCATGGCCAGTTCGAGTTCTATGCTAAACAGAATATCAGGTTTTCAGAACAGCGGTTATAGGGAAACATGTATTAGTATGGTGGTGTCTTTTGTGATTTATCATAATTGATGTTCTTTTAACTAAAAAGTCAATGTATTACAGCAAGTCATTCTTTTCTCTGTAGTGTGTTGGACAGCCTTCAAAGGCTTCTCAGGTCTGTAAGAAGAGTAGTGTTGTAACATGTGCTGATCTGATACAAGTCCATGCACTTCAGTCCACCTGTGAACATTTGAACTTGGTCCTGTAGTGAGAGTTCTAGTGTTTAAAGTGTAGACTTGACCTTGTGCCTGTGGATAGATCCAGAGTTCTATGTATGCATGACCTGTGGCATTCATCCAACCCACCAAAAATTATCCATTCCTTGCTGAGAGAATTGTGTGTTTCATTGTAGTGGTTACTTTTTGTGTGCATTCTATTCCCTTTGTTCTTATGTAAGAAACCCAAACAAAAACAGTAACCATTCAACTAAAATTCTAGTAGTTTGCAAAACCTAAAATGGTAAATAACCCTTCCTGGCTCCCGGGGCTTTGTTAACTGCAGGGCTCAAGTATTTCAGAAGTAGAGCATTAGGTCCTTGACTTATCTGTGCAGTGTACAGTGACTGGTTAACAATGATGTGTGCTACAGAGGAACAGCGCAGGCAATAGAACTGTGCCTTCCATTTTCTTACCATGCCATACCTAAGAAAGACTAAAAATCCAAGATGCCAGACCGTTAAACTGCCGGTGGGATTCTTAGAATTTCTATTGATTTCCTGAGACTAGTATAAGTGATCACAAATAATATTAAAAAGCTGAAATGCTAAAAATAGTTAGAACTCTTTTGATAACAGGATAGATTATATACATTAAAGATGAATATTTTACTACATTTTAACATCTCCAACATCTTCACTAAAAGAAAGCGTGTTGATGTGAGAGGGTGAGACAGGGCTTCAGACAGGCCTCCGCAGCTTCCGCCATCCCAGCAGGAGGAAAGCTCCCATTATCGGGAATGAGATATGGAGGCCCTCTGATGTCTGCCTGAGTGCGAGCTGCTTGCTTGGTGCCCTGAAAAACCAGGTCTTCTGTCAGTCAGTGTGATCAGCCTTCCTTGAACTCTCTGTCTGTAAAAGATCCCGTGTTCCCTTGTATTGCTACTCAACTGTCTGTCAAATGCGAAAGTTCATAATTGTTTGTATTATAGCAGGTGACTGTCAGGTCCTCGGGAATTAAGAATGTGAGGAAAGGAAGCTGTTGTACACTTGAGTTTTGGCGTTCTTTCCATTCAGTGATGAGTCACTTTTGTCAACAAGTCCAGGACTTGACTTTGTCAAGACTGGCAAAGGGAGTGGGAGGAGACAATTGGCCTTCTGTTCAAGCCCCATGCAGAGCTGACATTCTCTGGAAGAGTCAGTAGTCTGCAGCACAAGATGAAGTGTAGCCAGACGCATAGGAACACTAGCTTGCCTAGGCAGACGGTGCCTATGTTTTCTATTACCTTTCGAGCATCTTGATTTGTCTCTTCAGGGGAAGTCATTGCATGATCAATAATATACCAGCAGCATATGAACTCCGTAACAAAGTGGAAAAGCAGTGCTCATCCCTACCAGTCCAAACAACCTAGAGAAAGGTTGCTTAACTTCTGTGAATTTCAGTTTCTTTGGTTCTATAGAAATGCTTTTCAACCATTGATGCAATTTTATTGATCGGTTTCAGTTAGTATGTAAGACAGTGCTTCTTATTCTGGTGTTTTACATACTCTTTGACCGGGGACAACCTCTTGCTCCCAGTTCTGCACCCCCAAACCCCAGTGTTCTTTCTCTGGTCTCCTTCCCTCCCCAAACACACCACTGTGTGCTTTCATGCAATGTGTTCCAGTAACTTCTCTTCTCCCACTTCCCTTAAGATACCTTTTTTCTAGATCATGGCTCCATTTCTAACTCCATCACCCACACTCACACTCAAACACATGTTCACATAGCCAAACACATTTAAATCCAAACATGTTCTACACATGAGAGAAAACATGTAGTATTTGTCTTTCTGATAGTTTGACTTATTTTGCTTAACATAATGATTTTCAGTTTCATCCGCTTTCTGCGGGGTTATTTTGTTGTTGTTGTTCCCAGAAGACCATCATTTATTTTTGGTAAATGCCAGCCGGGAACACCGCTGCACCCATAGCACAGTCTATGACACAGGAGCCTCAAGATGACAATGAAAGCAAGAGCATGAGAGGTTTCCTGTTTCAGACCTGAGGGTTTGGGGCTTGGGGTCTGCCCACGAGGAGCCCACTGCTCGGAGTCCTCCCAACACTGCTCTGAGACCTCCTAGCACAGAGAGAAACCAAGTTCCAAGTACTTTGCTACCTCAGATCATCTGGCTCCTCCCCTCTGTCAAAGGAGTCTGGGTTTCCCTAGAATAAATGACATAAAGTAAGTTGCTCCTCCAGGCACACAGGCTGAGGCTGGAGGAATGCCTCTAGTCTGTGGCCAGCCTGGGCTAAACAGGCAGATACTATTTCAAAGAAATGAATAACTAAAAGCCCCAAGTACTCTAATACTGAAAAGACATTCACTAAGCCTCAGTTTCCTCTTCTGTAAAATGAAGGAGCTGGGTAGGTCAGGATCAGTGTTTTGGCTAAGCCTGTAGGGTTATTTTTAATAAAGGGCTTTAAAGATAGGAAAAGATGAAAAAGAAAAAGAATTAGTCTGCTTAGCACTGTGCCTTTGGTCTGAATATTTTGCGAGCACTGTTGACTTCTAGGTAATTTCTCCTGGCAAGTGTGTGTGTGTGTGTGTGTGTGAAGGAACAGTGTAGGACAAGAAAGAAAGAGAAACTCCAGAAGAATGTCCCAGCTTCTCTCTGCAGTAGATTGTTTGTAGCTTTTAGTTTTGAGAAGAGTGAGTTCCATACGTTACGTTGTTGTATAGCTGGAGATCTAGGAGCCAACGGTGGGAAGTGTTGAGAGTCTGACAGCTGTTTGCATGAGTCGTAATCGTGGATGAACCACAGGCTGGAGGTGGAGACCTGCCACGTGCAGGAGCATTTTGTTTCTGTGGATTCTGAGGGTCACAAGGAAGACAAAGGAAAATCCTTGTCAGAGGCCCCCATGTTGTAGGCGAGGGGGAGAGAACCAAAATGTCCAGTACACAGGTCTTACTGAGAGATCTTGAGTCCAAATCAAGAACACCTGGAGAAGGCGCAGGCCATACGTTGCAGTAGATACAGGTTGAGGGTCTAAGTTCTAAGATACCTCAAGTTATCTACTTAGTTTGATCAGATAACCAGTATAGTTATCTGGGTGGCTGCTATTGTTTAAAGTCCCATTCAAAGAATGATTTCCAAACACAAGCTGCATGCAGTCACCTGAGGAGCTTGTCAAATACATGTTGCTGGGCCAGGACCAGGATATCTGATTCAGGAGGTCCAGGGTGACACTAGATAACTCCAACAGGCTCTCAAGAGGTCCAGCTGCAAATGACGGCTTTAGGAACGACTGCACTAGAAGACTGCTTGCGCAAACCTAGGCAGATCATCATTTGACTTTGACCTGTTTGTCAAAGGTGTGGTCTTGGGTCCTACTCTTTCAGACAGAGAACAATCCAGAATGCAGAGCAAGGAAACCAGGTAATATCAGAGACCACCAAGGAAAGAGGATGAATGTAAGGTCCTTGGAGAAGGAGTGGCTGCCTCCTATACTTGGGGCACTGTTAGGTGAAGAATCCTAGTTAGGAGTGTCTACCTTGGAGCAAGTTCAGTCAGCTTCCAGTTGTACGTCTGCTCGCCTGGTGGATTCCTAACTAATGTTTCCACAGTGTTTGCTCCATAAAGCCAAGCCCTGATCCAAATACCTTAATATGTCTATTCATTTAGTCCTCACAACCGTCTTAGGAAGAAGCGTCTGTAGAGAGGAAGCATGACTTGCTCAAAGCCACGTGACTGGTTTGTGATGGGGCTGGTATTTGAGTCTAGACAGGTAACTTTACAATTACTAAGCTCCACACGACCCTGGCCCTCCAGCTGGCCCCTCCCCTCTGATAACTGACCATGAGCTCTGAGTGGCATCCCTGAAGCTGCAACCCATTCAGTCCTCTCCCGTTTGTAGCAGAGGCAGTCCTGTTCTTGTAATCAGTCCTGATGTGTCTCAGAGCCGGTATGTATCCGGTGTCTACTGTTGAGATGCTTGTGCAACACAGGAAAGACTGACAGTTCATGAAATTAGTGTGAGTCACTGGGATATAGAGTGACAAAGTCCGTCTCTTGGGATGGGCTTCCTCATGTGGATAGACAAGTCCTGTATGCAGACAGCCATGGGTCCCTCACACTTGGAGGGAGAGGCTAAACTAAAACAGTCCATGGTTAAAATGCCCCTACTATGAAAGCATGGGTACATAATTAGTCTTCAACTGATCCAGCTGTTTCATTTGCTCACTGAGAGCTTCCGGCAGACTTGAGGAGATAAAGCTTCGTAGGGTGAAGGTGGGAATATGACTAAGTCCCCCCAATACCTTCATCCTTCCTCCTTCCCACCTCTGCAGTGTGCCGCTCCTCAACATTTCTTATTAAATGGGTAATTAAAATGTGCATACTTTGATGATAACGCCTAGTCTTTTGCATAAACACACACACACGTGTGCTGCTTGTAAGAGTCAGGCCTAAAGCACAGTGAATGAGGACATTTGAAAGTGATGACATGGAAAGTCATGGGGTGGGTGACAACATGCATTTCACAGCAGCATTTGTGGGAAAGGAAATGAGATGATCAATGAAAGCTACAAACAAACAAGCAAACAACGGCTGTCCGCACTGTGTGCACGAGGAAAGACCGACAAGTCTGACCACTCCCTACGGGTGTTCTTAAGCATTTTAAGTGTTAGTAACTTTCTAAAAAGATAGCACGATGCTGATATTTCATAGGTTCTGTCGGCCATGTTCTTGGGACTAAATGAGTAATGGTGTACCTGCAGGTCTCATAATGCTCACAGAATGGGCATCTTGGAACTGACTGGCAGGTCCCAAGGTGATTTCTGGGGTCCCTGGGAGACAATGTCCACTCTGTATCCAGATCAAATACTCCTTTGAGAAATTTCTTAGCAGAATGAAGATTCCCCAGGCCATCGTATTTTATTTAAAGCTCACTTCATGGCTCAGTAATATAATGGCCTGTGTCTCAGAAACTCAGGTGTCCATGGGGTTGTGAAGAGAGTATTTTCTGAGAAAGGAGATGCTGTGAAGAGAAGCAGCTGCCCCTCCTCTGACAGCTTTTGTAGCAAGCACATTGTTTAGGAGTCTTAGATTCTTTACTTCTGTCAAGGCTTAGATCATACCCTCAACCACCTGCATGCCAATCTGCCTGGTTCCATAAGTCAGGGCAAACCCTTCCGTGTCAGCAGCAATACCACACATGCACTCGGACTGCCTGGTCCACGGCACAGGACAAGCAGGGAACTGGGTCCGTCACCCTACCACAGTGACGCAACCACGTCCATGGATTGAGATGGAGGTGGACCTTGTCCTTGCTTTTGTTCAAGAGCAAATTAGACTGCCAAGAGAGGCTGGGGCCTGGAGCCTGAGGTTCTGTGTGCTTCCCAGCCCCCACCCTAGTTGTATCTTTCCATAACACTTCAAAAGCACCCCAAGGAAGCACTGCCCTGGCTGGCAGCATTTCTAAGGAGGAATCTTGGGATCTGAATTGCTCAGTAGTGCAGTTCAAAGCCTACCCCACCTGGCAGTGTTCGTAGGAGACCACTTGATTGGTTCCATTATTCCAGAACTGCGGCAGAGGGCTGGGATGGAGCACAGAAGTAGACTATGTGCCTAATATGTAGGAAGCTCTTGGTTTCGATTCCCAGCAAGGCACAACAACAAATCAAACACAACAGAACCAAGGAAGGCATTCATCTGGTTTGTTAGGGTCATAAAGTGAGAATCCACTGAAAGACTATTATACAATTTACGAGCCAATGTTTACACCAATCTCTTTGACTGTTTTTATAATCTTTTTCAATTTATTCTTAGTAGTCAAAGAAATAAATACTTATCATTAAATAATATTGACAATAAAGAAAGTGTTGAAAGCTAAGTTCTACATCACAGTGACACTCGTGTTTTCTGCACTAGTTTGGTTTAAAAATTAAGTGGTTTCTGCCGTATGTTAAATTACCCATGCCATTCATTACAGAAAGACAAACTAGACAGAGACATTTAGTCAGATGCTGTTGAACCCCAGGAACAGTGCTTGGGAGCACAAGCAGGGTGCATCCTGCGCAAGGCCTTCATTGAACTCTGCTGTGATTTCGAGATTTCACCATCTCTGTCATCTCACCCACATCCTCTAGGCTTGCAGCCGTGCCTGGGGCCATCCTGCGGGAGGCTGTAACTCCTCATTTTTACACCTGCATTATTACTGTGTTCACAGAAGCAATAACGGCTCTTTGTAGAAATTTACAGGTTCCCTCTCTAACCACCCTTGTAATACTCAGGTTCCCTCTGCCCCTCCCCACTGCCCCCACGGCCTAATAGGCTTCCTATCATTTTGTGGGGTGGTTGGTTTTATTTTGTCCTTATTGTTTTGTTTTTTGACCTAATACCTGATAACATTTAATTACATTCTATTGAACACTGTCTTCAAAAGTTGTTTTCCCATTGCCACATGGCAAGGGAAGCTATATGAAGGATCTTAAAGCCCCTTTTATCAGCCATTTGGGATGTCGCCAGATTTAATACTGCAGTGTCTGCTTGAATACCAAGTATTACCAGTCGCATGCTTGCCCCTAGTATATCATTCCTTTACAATTTTGAAAATTCTTGGAAGACCATAGGCTCTTTCAAACCAAATGTGACTTCATTTTTACTAATTCAGATATACTATAGTTACAGTAAATAAAATCAGACCACTGTAGAGGGGAATCTACTCACTTGACTTGGTTAAAGATAGCTTAATCATTAACATAATTAGCTTCATTTTGTTTTATTAGCCACCTATAAGAATAACCTACTATAACCTGGTATAGAAAGCCTCCCCTGTCAGAGCACATTTTACAATACTAATAAAACAATAACACTAACACTAATAAAATACCAGACAACATCCATGGAGACTCACCCAGGTGTTTGCCAAGCACCTGGTGCACATCACACCTAGGCACCACAACAATGTAGTGAGAGTGTGATCAACACTTCATAGGGAGAAGAGCTGTGGGTTGGGTGAGGCTTAGCAGTTTTCCTGAGGTAGCACAGTGACAGCTAAATGCATACCTGATCGCAGGTCTTTTCAATATCTCCAAAGAGTTCCTGCTGTTTCTTTTTGTTCTTGATGACCTTAAGTTCTTCCCTGTCAGTACCTCTTAACTATTGTGGGGTCCTGGGAGCACCTCGGACTCTGTCTGTACCCTAGCCTGAAGATGCTGTATGTGACACACACAGCTCTGAACCAGGCCTTGCCTGGTCCCTGTACTGATTTCCTTTGGGTCTATGCTATATTTCAGTCTTTAGAGTTTTCCGTTAAAACACACTTTGGAAGACAGAACCACGTGTCAACTTCACTGGTGAATTGTATTGGGGTAGAGAACAGGAACAAAGGTTCCAGGAAGCAATGGTTACACACTTGCCATGCTTTGACCTTTCCTAAGGCCACACAGTGTTAGGAAAAGCCACAAAAAATCTACTTGACCCTTAATTATAATTGTAGAAAAATTCACCACTACCCAACATTTGATCTTCAAGACACTTCAGTTGCTACTTAGTGAAATCTGAAGCAAGGTCTCCTGTTCTCTTTCCTTAAATTAGGGTAGGGTTAAGCAGCAACAGCAACTTGTTAAACTTCTGTGTCCTGTACAGTACAAAGATAAGTTGTGATCTTGAGGTCAGACCATGAACAATGCTGAGGATCCCGTCACCAGTGTGGACAAGGAAGAAGTTAGTTTCAGAACAGGCATCTGGTGATCTCTGACCCTGGAATGCGTCCTGGAAAACCAAGAGTGCTCTACTCCCACTGAGATATACAGCAAGAAGAAAACCATCTATTGTAGAATGTTAGAAAATCTAGAATGTTAGAAAATGATGAATGCTAGAAAAGCCAAACTCAGGTCCTAAGACTCATTTTAATCTCTCTGTTCTGCTATTGCAAAAACTCAGTCCCCCAGGCTATCCTAAAATACCATCAAGAAAATGTGATTAGCCTAAGAACACAGCAGGACAAGCCTGTAATCCTGGTCTTGAGAAGCTGAGGCAAGAGGATCATGAGTTTAAGGCTAGCCTAGGCAAAGCAGAAAGTCATTCTCTTCAAGAAAAAAAACAACAGCAAAGTAGAAAATAATGCTTGATGGGCCTAGAATAATATTTCTCTAAGGGAAATTAGAGGGGAGACGCAGGGATGCCGGGGCCTCTGTATTTTGAAGTGGTTTCTGAGTTAAATGGCTGAAATATATTTTCTTTACCAGAGTGTTCTGTGGAGGTGAGAATGTAGAGTTGTTCCTAGTTCACTCAAAGAATCACATTTCAACCACAAGCACTCGTGGTGAGAACCTGGTTACAAACAACCTATGCTGATTTTATTCCTTTCAGAATGCTCTTGATATGTAAAGTTTTTAAAGGCCAAAGGCCATCCTACTGGACACTCTACAAGTCTTTCTGAGGTGTGCCTTTCGGTAAGACCCCTTGAGCAGCACCTTTTCTCAGACCGCAGGGCTTTTCCACAGCTCTCTGATGCTCCCAGTACAGCTGATATTTGCGATGTTTCAGGAAGAAACTGAAAAGAAGGGCTAAATTATCAGGTGCTGAATTAACTGGGGCTGCCCTGTGCAGGCCTACAGAGCTGTTCCACACTTTGGTTAACAAGAGAAAGGCCATTAGTGACCCTCAGGGGTGACATCAGCTACAGAGAGACTCCTTTCCCCCTTTGTCCCTTTGTGTTCTTGTTTGAGGCAAGATCTTTCTCTGTGGTGCACACAGGCAGGTTTGGAACTCACTAAGTAGCCATGGCTAGTGTTTAGAGTTAACAGTAGCTCTCCTGGCCCGGCTTCCGGGGTACTTAGATTGGAGGCCTGAGCCACCACACTAGGCTTGTTTTTGCACTGTTCCTTGACTCCTCTCAGTGTTAGCGTGTGAGGTGAGGCAGGTTGGCCCCATGCATGTCCTGGGTACTTGTGAGAAATGAGGAGCTAAGATGTGCCCTGGACCTGCCTGGCCAGAATCTGCACTTAGAGTTATGTTCAGGCAGCTGTTTGCATTTTCATTTTAGAATTCCTGCTCTAAAATAATGAAGCACCCAATAACTGCTGTAGCCACGACCCTGAGAAGCTTCTGTGACTTTCCAATGTGCCTAGCCATCAGGCAGGTGTCCCTACTGAGAAATGTGACCTTCTCTTTCTAGGAAATACAGGCCTAGAAAGTGCCATGGGCTCCTTTCTGTTGAGATTTTGAGACATTCCCCTGATAATCCCTCTCTTCTGTGGGTTATTTAATAGCCCAGGAATGAGGGCAGTCCTGTAATCATCAATAGAGTGACCTCAGAATTCACCTGAGACACATAAGTTGTGAAGTCTCCCGTGCATCTCTTCATGGTGTAAGCATGTAGCCTTCTAAGACTGCTTGAGAAGGTGAGCTTGTTAGTCAACTGTTAGTCTTAGAGAGGAAGTGCATTCTCTCATCCATTGTCCCTCTGAACTAGCAGCAAGCATTCTCTCAGGTGCTAAGGATAGTGGAGGATCCTGCTCCAGTTAGAGGTCAGTGGCAGAGATTTAGGCTGACAGAAAAGGATGCTTGGGAACCGTGAGTGCCTCCCTGCCTCAGCTGAAGAAGACTGATGCTTCCTAGCACATTCCTCAAGTGAGAAATCTGGCTTAGGAGAGCTACAGCCTCTTTTTTTTTTTTAAGAGAAAATTTGTCTTTATGTGTAAAATCACAAGGATTTTCAGTGTTGGCATAATGCAAGTTTTAAGGCTCAGTCCATCTTTGGCCTTCTTTTTCCTTCTTCCTTCCCCTTCCCCTCCTTCTTCCTTCCTCCGCCTTCTTGCTTTCCAGATAGTGAAATGAAATTTCACTAGATTTGTTAGTCTGGGACCCACACAGAAATAAAGCCCTACAATCTGTGCTTGGTTTCTCCAGACATTTCTAAAATAATGAATCTGAAGTAGGTGATGCTGGGATTTATCCCAAATATATGGGTGAGTGGATTCTTGGAGGTGTCATACACATGCCCAACTTGTTTTTTAATTGTTTTTCTATGAGAACCTTCAGAGGTTTCGTTTTATCTATCTCTAAAATATGTGAAAGGATTGTTTCCAGAGATGTGTGTATAGCAATTCCTCTGGTCCACCCTCCCCATGCTCTCAGCTCTCGGTGCCACACTGCATTTGAGCAAACACTCTTCTCCTCACCCCAAGGAGAGGGACTAGTGAAACTCAGCCCTGCAAGTGTAGGCTGCTAAGTGAAGTCTTCTGACTATTAATATAGTATCTCCCTGGAGGGAAACCAGAATTCCTTTAGGCAGTTAGCCTCCCTGCAGTGGGTGGAGTTTGAAAGGGGAAGGTAGCCAGGAGCTCTGAGTAAAAGATTAACTTTAAGGGGAGGTGTCAAAATTCTTATCCCAGCAGACCCTCTGGTTCTGCTCCTTTCTGAAGCATGGTGTTGATCCCAGTGTTCCTACTGGAGTTGAGAGGAACGGCTGACCATATTAAACTGCACCGCTGGCTCACAGCAACACGGAAACGAAAGGCTTGTTCAACCTACACATTTCACTGGCACCAACAGGGCAATGCCAGGCAGGTGACACTTGTGTAACATAAGATCTCCTCGTACTCAAGACCAGGGGCTTGACAGAGAAGGAATGTTGGAAAGGCACATTATCTGTCGTGGAAAGATAATGTTTTCTTTTTGCTGGGAAAACTGAATAGGGAACTCAAAGTCAACTTTGACTTCCCTCCTGGGATACAGCTCTACTCTGCTTAAGAGTTAGGTGCTGGGGTGACTAGTCTGGGGTCTAGTGCCTGGAGACCAGACCTTTAGGCTCTCTGTCTAACTTTCTAGACATTGAAGCCTGGTACTGTCTATAAGTCAGGCGAGTCATTGTGATAGTTTAGTGGAGGACCAGGGGAAGCTCTCCCTCAGTGTCCACAGCCCTGCTCTCCCTCAGTGCCCACAGCCCTGCTCTCCCTCAGCACCCACAGCCCCGCTCTCCCTCAGTGCCCACAGCCCTGCTTTCCCTCAGAGTCCACAGCCCTGCTCTTGCTCAGAGTCCACAGCCCTGCTCTTGCTCAGTGTCCACAGCCCTGCTCTCCCTCAGCGCCCACAGCCCTGCTCTCCCTCAGCGCCCGCAGCCCTGCTCTCCCTCAGTGCCCACAGCCCCCTCTCCCTCAGTGCCCACAGCCCTGCTCTCCCTCAGAGTCCACAGCCCTGCTCTTGCTCAGTGTCTACAGCCCTGCTCTCCCTCAGCGCCCACAACCCCCTCTCCCTCAGTGCCCACAGCCCCACTCTTTTGCACAGTTCACACAGAATTCCATCTGATGCCCAACAGCTGGAGGGAGAACTTTGTTCATAGTCATAGTCCTTAAAGGCCATTCCAGGACTTGATGTTTTGTGTGGTGCTGAGGAAAACTTCAAGAGTCATTTTAGTCTCTGGGCAAAGCTAATTTTTATCCCTGCTACCGCTGAGGTCTTGGACATTGCGCCTTCCTGGATCTGTTTCCCCATTCCTGATGAAATTTTCCCTCTGTAAGATGTGTAAACTTGGGATCAGGATTTCAAGTGTCTCTCACTAACTCAAGAGATAAGAAAGGAATTATGAGAAGAGAAAGAGCTCACATAAATTCTTTATAACATTTCTCTTCAAACTCTTTTCCTCTGCCGACCAGTAAAGCAGTTCCTCCTTAGCTAGGCTGCCCTGCACCTGTCCTCGTAAGTGCCAAGCACGGGCCAAGCTTTAAAGCAGGTAGTGATATTCCATTCCATTTGTAACACCTTAGTACAACCCACAAACTCTGCAGTTCCCCTGTCTCAGGTGTGTACAGTTGAGTGATTGTAGTGCATTTAGTTGACAGCTGTTGCTGCTCAAAATTTAGGACACTTTTATCACCCTCAAAGAAACCTCCTGATGGCCAGCGCCTCTTGTTCCCAGCCACACTCCAGTCCTAGGCAACAGCCAATCCCCTTTCTGAGTCTGAGCCCCTTTCCAGACATCTAGATATTCACAGTTATGTAACAGGTGGCCTTAGTGACTGTCTCTCTCTCCATCTAGCACACTATATTACTATATTCAAGGTTACTTGGTGTTCAGCATGTGTTTGTGATTCATTAATTTTATTAATAATATTCCCCTATCTGTATTGTATTTATCCATTCATCAGCTAATGGTGCTTGGAGTGTTCTACTTTTTGGGTGTTTTGAATAAAGTTGCTGTGAACATTGGATCATGTGTTTTTAGTGGAGGTATATTGTGTATTCTCATTCCCTTGGATATATATCTACAGCTAGAATCACTGGGTCTCTAGAAACCTTTGTTTGACATTCGAACATCTGCTAAATTTTCTTCAAAAATGTGGCACAATTTACATTCTAACGTTGGTGTGTGCAGGTCCCGATTTGTACACAGCCTTACCAGCACCTGTTTGTTGATGACTCCCCTAAAGGGGGAGAAATTGCACCCATGTTTGCCTGGGTCTGCATCTCACCTGTGGCTAATGATGCTGCGCATCACTGCAATTGTTTAGCGACCATTTATATGTATTTTGTGTTTATAGAGAAATGACCTCTTAGATCCTGACTGGTTTCATTTCTGTTGCTGTGGTAAAAACATCCCAACAAAAAGCTTAAGGAAGAAAGGGTTTATTTCAGGTTACAATTTCAGGTTCCGGTCATCATTTGGGGGGAGGCCGAGAGGCGGGAGCATGAGGCAACTGGTGACATCACAGTCGTAGTCAAGAGCACAGGAAACGAGTGCATGCATGCTTAATCGTTTGTTTGCCTGTCCTAGCTCAATTTCTCTGCCATTACACTGTTTGGAACCCGCCTCTGTCTAGGGAGGAGTGTTGCCCACAATGGTTCCAGATCTTCCTACATTAGTGAATTTACCTCCCCTGCCACACACACACACACACACACACACACACACACACAGCCACACACTGTTTCACCATGGAAGTATGTTCTGAAGATGGTTGCATGTCACTGGATGACATTTCAAGATTGGTTCTGACCATTTGGCCTGTCATTGACTGTTGTGTGAGTGCATTCATATTCTCTTTCTGCCTGTCTGCCTGCCTGTCTGTCTATCTGTCTGTCTCGCTCTCCCCCCCCCAGTAGTCAATGATGCTGATGATTTGTCCTTGAGGCAGTGCTAGAAGGTTTTAGAAACACCACTGTTCCCTCAGTAAGCATCACTGATCACTGATCAATGCACTGCCAATAACCCAGACTCTGTGCTAGGAGCTGGAAGTTTGATGGTGAATGAAACAAATTTCAACAACAACAATAATAATAAATAGTAAAGTATTATTGCCAAATAAACATGGCAACGTTTTAGTTGCCATGGAGAGAAAGGGTTAAAGGAAGCTAGCCAGAATAATGGAGAGCCAACTTCAGATTGGGCTGGAGGAAACAGGGTAGATAAGATGGCTTAGGTGGTGCCCTTTGCAATGGCTGAAGAACATTGCATCTAAGAATAAATGGCATGCAAAGGCCCTGAGGCAGGGAAGAACTAGATAGACTTAAAGGGTAACTGCTAATGGGGAATGAATATGCTATTGGAGGTGGAAATGCTGTGTAGCTGAAATCTGAGGGGGAAGCAGGAGACGTTAACACAGAAGCTCATAGGCACCTGGGAGACTGTGGGTCCTGTTCGGAAAGTGGCTAAATGCTTTTGAGGATCTTGGTAACGGAAATGCCATACTTTGACTAGACTTTGAGAAGGTCAGATTGGCTATTTCATCAATATTCTGTGACTGTGAGGTAGTAACAGATGACACCCTAGGGGCCCTTCTCCTCCAAAAGTGACAGAAATGCTGAGCTGGCAATGGACAACCAGCAGGATTGGGAAACAGTGGACTCATTACAAATGTGTGTTCAAAGGGGCAAAGCTAAAACATTAACTCTCTTCTTCCCAGCTGTTTAGCTTTGGGCAAATTAGTTTCCCAAGGTCACTGTGGCATTGGTAGTAATCCAGTATAAACAGAATCCTTTTGTGGAATTAATATGGAAATGGGAGTTACTGGTGTTGTGCAAGCATTCTAGGGTTCCTGGCACACCCCGGATGCCCTCATTAAGTAGAGCTATTTATTTGCTATTTTCACCTCTTATGTGCACAGGTCTTGGGGATCCTCTGGGTGGGGAAGAGGAAGGACTCAGTGATTGGGATTCCAGGACTAGGTATATGGTGTTTCCAGTTCCAATGGTAGGGAAATGTGGAGAGAAGAGTTAGAGGAAGAGATTCAATTAGTATAAGCTCACCTAGTGGACAAGTCAGGTAGCTGAGACCTGAAGGTCAGAGTCACACCTCAGACCAGAGACAAAACAGACTGAAGCACAGTGGACACATTTGCAAAAGAGTCAGTATTTAGAATCCTGCTCACCCAGACCAAATGATCAGACAGCTTAAGAGCCTACCTTCCTCAGGGGGAGGCAGACTCAGTTAGATAGTGTTACCACACAGACCTTTGAACATTCTCTGTTTACTACTCCAGTGGCTACAAGTAGTCTCAGTATTGACATTGGAGGCCAAGACCCAAGAGGAGGAAGCAAGGTCAGATCCCTGTTGGTGCTTGAGGGCTGACTGGAGCCAGTTCCTGGGCAGAGGGGAGTGGGAAGACCTATCTTTCTAATGGCTGAGGCCTCTGTAGTGTTGCTTTTCTGTTTCCATGATGCAAACACCCTGACAGAGAAACATAAGGGGGGGAAAGGGTTTACTTGACTTATAATTCCAGGCCACAGTTCATTCTTTTGGAGAAAATAAGGCAGGAACTCAAGAAGCTAGTCAGATCACATCCACACTCAGGAGCAAGTGGGAAATAAATGTATCCCTGCTCGTAGCTTGTGCTCTTCCGGAGTCCAGAGTCCTTGCCTGGGAAGAGTGCTGTGCACAGTGGGCTGGGTCTTTGTTTCCATATCAATTGCCAATCAAGGCATTCCCCACAGAAATGCCTACAGACAAACCTGATCTAGATGATTTCTGAATTGAGAATCTATCCCCAGTTTATTCTAGGTTGCCACAGTTTACCTTGACAACCAACCATCACAGTAGTAGACATTCGCTATGGGTAAAGAGCAGAAATGATGACTGTAAGTCACGTAGGCCAGTGCCTGGAAGTTCATGCCCAGGAACTTTTCTGCAGCATGACTCCAGGCTCTCCCTGCCATTCCTCTCTCAGATGTAAGCATCTCCACCACCCTCCTAGCACCATACCTACCTCTATAGGGAGGGTACAATGGTAAGATAAGAAATGAGGTAAGAGATATAAGGACCAGGATGAGGGTAGTGAGGACATACTGGATTTTAACTCGGAGAGAGTCCCAAATGAATAAGCAATCAAGACAAATATTTCAATGCATTCTTTAACAAAAATGAAACCAAAGCACAAAAGATCCATAACAATGGAATGCTCATTTTTAATGACGTCAGAATTGGTCTAAGTCAATCCACCCTGCCCTCTAGCCTGCTTCCTTAGTGGAACACTGAGACCTGGCCCCCAAGACACCTCATTTTTCTCACAGTCAATAGTTGTCACCAGCCCTACATAATTCCGGCATTTCTAGGTGCTTAGGACTCCAGAACGTGACCTAACTCCAGGGTTCTGGGTGCACTTGAGCTTGGGGCTTGAAGTTTTAGTCGACCCACTTAAAATAAAGTTCTCACCTCTCCCCACTCCATGAACTTAGACACTGTGACCTCTGGAACGGTTGTACAAATACCAAATGAAACTGGGCTGAAAAGGCCTGCTTTGGATTTAGGTGCTGGAGTCTGACACCCTCTCGCCCACTCACAGAGAGGTTCACAGGCAGCAGAGACAGAGAGCTCAGCACAGCCAATCAGAGTGGGAGCTGATTGCATCGCATGGGCCTGTATGCTGCCTAAGAGACTCTCTGGCCAGGAGAGGGAAGATGGGTGGCAGTCTCTGCATCCCCAGAGCTGCCTTAAGGCTTTCACGTAGAAAGCTAAAGGTAGGTCAGGTGGCTACTGGCTTTTGGCTCCTTGCCAAGAAAATTAAAAATTTTCCAGGAGAAACTACAGTGAAGCTTAGACATGGTCAGCACATGAATACTGAACACTCAAGTGGCAGCAGTGTCTCCCTAGGTCAGATTTGCCTTAAAGGTATTATTTAGGGGTACGGAATACCATGTAACTTTTAATTATGCTATTTGGATATGTTTTAATTAAAGAAGAAACTTGCCCCAATCTTAGAGTATTTTGACGTGTTCACTTTTGCCCCTGGCTAACTGGCCTCTGGGAATGGAGTAATCTGGTTTGGTCCTAAGCTGCCGCCACCAGGCATGACTGCTGTCAGTGTCACTTTAAGATTGCAACATTGGTTTGGTGAACTTCATACCAGTCCACTGTAGAAATCTTAATCTCTCTCTGAGAGGAGGGGGGAAGTGTGCCTGACAAAGATTGGACTGTTGTTGTTTGTTTATTTTTTAAAACCCAGTTTTCCATTTACCTGCACTTAAGAACACCTGGTTTAATTTGTCCAGGAGGATAAAGTTCATTATTGCACAACTCAGAAACTTACTTTTGAGTTTTTAGAGAAAATGAGCAGAAGTGTCTGTCATCCAGCGTGCGTGGCGCAAGCCCTTGTCGGCACATGGGTTGGGGCATTTCACATGCTCATGTGTAGAGCATTTTACACACAACCTGGAATGTGTGACTACATGTTCAGAGGGGAGAGGGCATCATTGTTCAACAGGAATTATCTCCCAGACAGGCCACTCCTATCTGAATGCAGGATAGCACGAGGACAAATACGCTTTAAGGCTATTTGCTGGTGTAAGTGCAGAGTCTGTGTAACCCAGCTGACCTATGACCTGGTCTTCTGAGGAAGTCAGTCCTTCATCTTTACTCCCTTTGAATTAATACTAATGCTTTCCAGTGTATGAATACGTAAGTAGTCTCAGAGCTGTGGTTCTATAGTGTACCTCTGAGTCTGGGCATGTGTGTGCATGCATGTGTGTGGGTATGTGTACATGTATGTGGACCACAGAGAGACACCAGGGATCACTGCTCACCTTATCTTTTGAGATGAGGGTTCCCTGAAGCTGAAACTCAGCAACCTGGCAGGCTGACTAGTTAGCAAGCTGTAGGGACCCTAGTCTGTGCTTCCCCAGTTACTGTCATGGAGGTGCGTGTGGGCATGCGTGTGTGTGTGTGTGTGTGTGTGTGTGTGTGTGTGTGTGTGAGAGAGAGAGAGAGAGAGAGAGAGAGTCAGTGAATGTGTCTGTGAGTGTGTGTGTGAGTGTGTGTGTGTGTGAGTGTGTGTGTGTGTGAGTGTGTGTGTGTGTGAGTGTGTGTGTATGTATGTGTGTGTGAGTATGTGTGTATGACTATGTGTGTGTGTGTGTATTTGAGTGTGTGTACATGTCTGTGTGTGTATGTGTTTGAGTGTGTAAGTGTGTATGTATGTGTATGAGTGTATGTATGAGTGTATATGAGTGTATGTATGAGTGTGTATGAATGTATGTATGTGAGTGTATGTGTGTGAGTGTATGTGTGTGAGTGTGTGTATGTGAGTGAGTGTGATTGTATGTGTATATGAGTGTGTATGAGTGTGCATTTGTGAGTGTGTGTATGTGAGTATGAGTGTGTGTGTGTGTATATGAGTTTGTGTGTGTGTGTGAGTGTGTGAGAGTGTGTGCATGTTGTTTAAAGAATTAAGCTATATTTTCAAATGGGAAAATATTGAAATCAAATTATGACATTTTCCTCAAAGGGATCTAATTCCTTTTCCCTCACCATTATAATTCATTACTAAGATTAACATTTGTGCAGAAAAATCTTGCCAGTGTATTGCTTTGTTTGAGTTAAGTTTTCCCTACAGGCCAAGTGTTTAGCTCAAAGATGAAATCAATATTCTTTAGATTGGGGCCATTAATTTGTAATACCTTTGCACATCTTCCTAAAACCTTTTGCCGAGACATGGTGTCTGTAGACAAATATCTGCATGGAAAAACAGAAACTGACTCTGTTTTCGAACAAGATAAATATCCCACTGCAAGTTTGGGTTGTGGGACAAAACAACCTATTACCAAGCAGGAAAAGTGAGTTAGGTTCTTTCTCAGTGAGTCTATGTGCGGCCCTGAGATCTTTCCTAGGGGTGGTCTCCAGCCTGGTACACTTGCTTGGTCCTAGAGCGTTGTTGTCAAAATGCCCATTTCTGACAAATATCAGGCCGATCTTTCTGGGAATTTTTGATGTGACAGTCAACATGTCTAAGCACACTGCCCTCACTTCAGAAATGGATCGTGCATATGGGAAGTCACAAAAGTGGCTGAGAACAGATTGAACGAATGACGATTCGGTGCATGTTTTCTTCTGTGCCTGCTGAAACAGCTTGCCTAGCAGTCATGGCGGCATCTACACGATCTCCAGTTTCATTCGGTTCGTTCTTTGCTTTGGGGACCAATTATACAGCCACCCTCTTGTACTCTGTGACCTTTCTGTACTTCCTAGCACTCAGACCAAGAGCTAACTCTTCCCCTGCCTCTGCTCTGACCGCCTGCTCTCTGCCTTTTACCCTTGTCTCCATCTGTTTTCCCTTGTCTTTGGGGTCGCCCTTGATGTGTTCTCTCTGGTGTCTGAGCTCACCCCCACCCCTGCCTGTGTGGTCCGTCCTGTCACCCATTTCCCCCGGTGCACTTTCCTTTGCTGTCATCTGCTGGTTTGCCTTCTCCTCTCTCTCTAAAGCCAGCTGTTGTCCTTTCTTCTCGGAAACAATTTTTCTGTATTCCAGAACTTTCTGTCTCTTGACCATTTTAATGTTCATTTTTGCCATTTGATCTGTGATTCTTGCAAGTCTTGGAAGACCAAAGTGTCTATTTTCCTGTGTATTTTGTAAATTTCTGGCAGATGCTTAAGGGTTGGGTCTCAGTTTGGGAAATGTTGTCTTGGGCCCAGCCCTGTCAGGTGAGAGGCAGACCAGCCATCCTACTGAAGAGCGGAACAGTGATGCTGTCCTCTGGAGAGAGCACGGTCTCTTATCTTTGTGCTTCTGCTTTGCTCACTGTTAGCAAAGAGCTGTATCATTGCTCAAGGAGAGCATTCATTAATCCTGTTGTACATTGCATTCACTCCTACTGGTGGTGGACGCCATTACTATTATTATTTTGGGTGCCATTATTGCCTTTCTCAGTTAAGCAGAGTTCATTTGTCAAATGGAAAAGGTTTTGTCCAAGCTATTTCTTCAGGCTGGGGACTGAACCTGGAGCCCCAAGCGTGCAGGTCAGAGCTTTATCGCTGAGCTCTGCCCCCACGTCTTTTAAATTTTCTTATTTGTTAAAAGATCTCCTAAGTTACCTAGGCCAGCCTAAAACTTGCTGTACCATCCAGGTTGGCCTTAAACTGCCTGTTCTTCTGCCCAATCCCTGTGATGCGAAGATGATGTGTGAGCACCGCCACATATCTGGGGCTTGATCTTTGCCCTCATGATTATCCAGATGTTTGCACATACCAGGTTATATTCTTCCCTTTGGTGGTAAATCACAAGTGAAAAATGAGAGCCCCTGAGAGACTCTTGGTACTCCTGTGTTTAAACAAGCTGATGAGGGGTATCAGGGAAGAGTCAGAACTCTCAAAATGCCCCATTGACAAGCTCTGTACAGCCCCTTCTGGATGATGGTGGGGAATGCTTTCATTGCAGCCGTGGTCATTGGCTTGGCTGTGAGGAGCAATGGCTATCCTTTTACTGTATAAGCTCCTATGAGGGCACAAGGTACCTGCTCGGTAGCTTATCCTTCTTTCTATTTATCTGTAGAGTGCTGACCCCATAAGTCCTAGGCACACAGAGTATATACTCTCTGTCTCTGTCTTTGTTTCTATCTCTCTGTCTCTCTCTGTCTCTCACAGAGAGACACATTCAGAGATGCTATGATGAGACCCATGACTTTGTATGCTAATGCAAACAAATTAATAAAGGGAGGGAGGAAGGGAAGTGGAGAAAAAGAAGAAAGAAAAAGAGAAAGCAGAAATAGGCAAACCAAACTTCTCTTGCCTCTGTGATGTGACTTCCCCTGCAGGACTCATTCCCAGGGATGAGGGCTCTCAGTCTTTTGATCTCAGTCCTATGTGGTCACCATCATTGATTTCAGAGGAGAGGGTTACATTGTCATGAGTCACATGCATACAGGCCAACCATAAAGTCCGAACTGCCCCATGCCACACACTGCATACCTGAGCGCTCGCTGTCCACTGCCCACTGCAGTTTAGAATTAATCTAATGAATATAACAGTAAGTGTATTCTCTTCAGGTCCAGACCCTCTTGTTCTTTCAGAGAGGGACATAGCACAAGCAGCTCTCTCATGTCTACAACAAATTCTAGATAAACTTGCTAGACTTGCTGAGGTTGCTCCAGGTTCAACAGTTGACATTTTAATCATGGTTATCATTATAAAATGGTAGACTATGTAAATATGAATGAGTAGTTTAAATGGATCTGTGGGATTCCTTGTGGTAGTGTGTTATAATAGGTAATATTTATTAAATGCTTCTGGTTGCTTTTCTAATTGAGTATTTAAAATAAGTGGATTCTCATTCTTTAAAATTCTGTTGGTTTGAGCTGAATAAGATGCTGTGCTTACTAACTTCAGAATACACGTTACTGAAGAGCTTTCGGCTACCTTTAACTTAAAATTATTTTATTTCTTTTAAAAACATGAGCAATGTTTGCATAACTCTGCTACCTGTAGTCCCGGGGAATGGAAAATTGCAAGGTACAATTGGCAAGGGCAACAACAGTTGGAACCATCTTCATCTGGGCTGGTGTGGGATAGAGTCAAACCTATTGAACATAGAAGTGTTGTCAACAGTGTATACACTCTAACTTAATTCAGCAAGGAGAATTTGAAGGTTCAGCTGTGTCCTACCCTGTCAGAAATCAATACTGCAATCAAGGTCAGGAAGTGAAGGGAAGCACAGAGGGACCCAGCAGGGATATGTATGGCTTGTTTGGTGGGTCACCATAAAGATGGTTATCCTTTGTGTGTCTCAACACACATTGCCCCTCAGGCAACTCTGATGGATACTGTGACCTAGGAAACCTATCACAATGCTGTCTGGGAAAATCAGCTTCATCTCTCAGTAACAGTATGTGTTGTTCAGCTTAGATCCAGACTTTCCTGTCTTCCTTCCTAAAACATCCTGTTTGTCATAAGCACATGCATTCTCTGTCTAGTGGAGTACTGCAGAGATGTGGGGTGGGGGACAGGGAGATACTTGCATTCTTAGAACATGACTGGTCTGGCAAGATAAATGAAGTCATCGAGAACTCCCAGCTCTGTAAGCTGCAAGTGCAATAGGAAGTGGTGGAGCTCCACCTAGAGTGGAGACTCATCTTGTTTCCACAGAGTCCAGCCCAGTGCCTGGTGCATGCTAGGCCAGCAAAGACATGGCTGCTGTTAATTACATCGATATAAATAGACATGTGAAGGTTCCTGTGGTCAACTGTATGTGGGAAATTCTGTATTAAGAAAAATAAACCAGCCTCTTGACTGTAAAACTATTGGATGCAGGGCTCAAACATACTGACTTTTCAAGGAGTTGGCACAGGATATTTGTACCATTTGAGAAGTCTTGAAGGCTACAGGGCTTGGGTTGCTATGAGCCACTTGGGGAAGCTCTGGCAAAAAGAACAAGTGCCTTTTAGTGATGCAGTCACAGTCAGGAAGGCCTGGGGGGGGGCTCTAGGTTCACTGGCACCTCTATTCATTCCCATAGCAAATTACCACTTAGTTAGGAGCTTAAAACAGCACATGGTTGTTAGCTGGAGATTCTGAAAGCTAGAGCACCAGCACTAGGCTCTCCCTCCAGGGGCTGTGGGGAAGAATCGTTTCCTTGGTGTTTTTAGCATTTGGAAAGATTCGTGCCTTCCAGCTCATGTCCTAGGATTCTTCCAATCACCTTCTCTCTGTCACCAGCTCTGGCCTCTCCTTTCTCTTTCATTTATAAATCCCTGGAATGGCCTCTGCTGGCCTAAATAACTCAAGATGGATCTTCACCTGAACATCTGCCTGATTCCTGTCTGTGGGTCTTTGCCATGCTCACTTATAAATTAACAATAAGGAATATGAGTGTCTCTAAAAATCACTTCCAGACACACCCACACACATGCAAGAATTGTTTCGGCCTACACTTGTAATCACAACTGTTTAGAGGAGTATGGTAGATAGATTGGTAGCCCAAGCTCACAATAGACTGCAGATGGAGATCAGGCCAACCTAGATACTTTAGTGAGACCTGTCCTCAAAATAATATAAAAAGTGGGGTTGGCAAGATGACTGAGCATGTAAAGGTGCGTGTTATCAAGTCCAGCAACCTAAATTCATGCACCAGGACCTGCATGGTGGAGGGAGAGGACAGGTCTGTTGGCCACCACACTCATATCATCATACATGTGCATGCTCACACACATACAGAACAAATGAATAGATGTAATAAAGTTGAGAAGGTAATGGTAATGCCAAAAATGAAGACAAATCACTAAAGTAAAAGAAACTTGAAAAATGAAGTTAGGGCTAGGGATATAGTTCAGTGATAGAGCACATGCATGGTGTCTACCAAGGACTGAAAACTAGATGCTTCTCTGTTTTGATGGGAGCAGATGTGAGCTTCTGTCACAGCGGCATCTGACCAGAAGCACATTGCCTGCCATGACTCCCTGCAGCCAGAGGTCCTTTTAGCTCTGGACTGCAATTGCTCTGGTACCAAGATTTTTAATGGTGGAATGGTACACATGGGCAGATATGATCAGGAAGGTATGAAAAGGTGGGGGCTAATAAGAAAGAGTGGGCTTCTAGGAGACTCCATTTAGAGACCAGGGTGGCTAGTGTCCCCAGATCCCATGCATTCTCTGAGCTTGTGCAGAGGAGATCATTTAGGCAAAGGTGCCCTTCCATCCTAAAAGGCATAAACAGTGTTCCTTGACAATAATTTTTTTTTCATTCTTTAGGAAACTTCTTTGTTCCTGAGTTCCCCATTAAGCACTAGAATTCCTTTGTCTGGTATTTAGAGAGAGCTGTTGTAACACATTGGCCCTTCTGTGTACATAGTGTCACAGCACAACCTCACTGCTCTGCTCTAATTAAGCCTTTATTGCTTACGAATGCTTAATCCATTCAATGATTTCTCAATGCATTAAATAGTCATCAAAACATACTTATTTAGTGACCTAATATACTATTGTATATGGGGACATAGGTACTAGTTGATTGTGTTTCTTTACAGAGTGATGCAGCCTTGAGAAGCCTGGTAGCCCAGAACCTTCATAATGCTTCTCCTGAAGTTCCTGAAACATGTAGTCAAACGGTCTCAGCATTTCTCCTGCTCCCTGTAGACATAACTACATACTGCCTTACATTTTGTTTCTCCTCGTGTTCAGAAGTATTCATGTTTGAAGATATCCTGTATGCTTAGTGGAAACTTCTAAATCTTTTATAACCTTCTGATTTTAGTTCTTTATTCATTAACCTATTCAAATGTTAATGTTTTACTTATGAATCATCTTAATGTGTTGTATCTCTGCAACTTACTTTTCTAGCTTGGAATATTGTCCTTTGGTTTTGAATATTGCCCTATCTGCTATGCAACTGAAGCTCATGTTTGCAACTCTACTCAAGTCTATCATTATGACAGATTACATTATATTTATAACTGGAAAAGTATTGTGTGATATGAACCTCCTTTTATTTTTTTAATTTTCTATGCGTTTTTATTGGTTATTTTATTTATTTACATTGCAAATGTTATACCATTCCCAGTTTCCACCCAACAACCCCCTATCTCCTCCTCACTCCCCCTGCCTCTATGAGGGTGCTCCCTCACCTACCCCCCACTCCTGCCTCAGCAGCCTAGCGTTCCCCTATTGTGAGCCATCAAGGCTCCCCTCCCAGTGATGCCAGATAAGGCAATCCTCTGCTACATGTCCAGCTGGAACCATGGGTACCCTCTCTGTATTCTGCTTGGGGTTTAATCCCTGGGAGATTTGGGGAGTCTGGTTGATTGATATTGTTCTTCCTATGAGGCTGCAAACCCCTTCAGCTCCTACAGTCCTTGCCCTAACTTCCCGACTGGAGTCCCTGTAGTCAATCCAATGTTTAGCTGTGTACATCTGAATTGTTCAGGAATTGGCAAAGCCTCTCAGAAGACATCTCATTCAGGCTCCTGTCAGCAAGCACTTCTTGGAATCCACAATAGTGTCTGGGTTTGGTGTCTTCATGTGGGATGGATCCCCAGTTGGGGCAGTCTCTGGATGCCCTTTCCCTGAGTCTCTGCTCCACTCTTTGTCCCTGTATTTCCCGTAGACAGGAGCAATTCTGGGCTAAAATTTTTGGAGATGGGTGGGTGGGTGTCCCATCCCTCAACTGGAGCCCCATGCCTAACCTCTAGAAATGGTCTTGACAGGTTCTCCCTCCCCTTTTTTGGGTATTTCAGCTAATTCCATCCCAGTGGGGCCCTGGAATGCTCTTTCCTGGCATTTGGGACTTTCTCTTTGCTATCCCCAGTTCCCCATCCCCCATTGCTACACACCTCTGCTCAATTTCCTGACCCTCTATACATCTCCTCCATCTCCTCCCATACCTGATTCTCCCCCTCTTTTTCTGTTCCTCCTCTTCTCTTCCTCCCAAGACCCTTCTACCCTCTACTTCCCTTGATTATTTTGTTCTGTCTTCTAAGTAGGACTGAAGCATCCACTATTTGGTCTTCCTTCTTCTTGAGCTTCATGTGCTCCATGAGTTGTATCATATGTATTCCACGCTCTTTGCCTAATATACACTTATCAGTGAGTACATACCATATGTCTTCTTATTTTAGGATGAAATGTTCTATAGATATCTCTTAAATCCATTTGGTTCATAACTTCTGTTAGTTTCACTGTGTCTCTGTTTAGTTTATATTTCCCTAATCAGTCCATTGATGAGAGTGGGGTGTTGAAGTTTCCTGTTGTTATTGTGGGAGATGCAATGTGTGCTTCGAGCTTTAGTAAAGTTTCTTTTATGAATGTGGGTGCCCTTGTATTTGGAACATAGATGTTCAGAATTGAGAGTTCTTGGTAGATTTTTCCTTTGCTGAGTATGAAGTGTCCTTCCTTATCCTTGTTCATAACATTTGGTTGAAAGTTGATTTTATTCCATATTAGAATGGATACTCCAGCTTGTTTCCTGGGATCATTTGCCTGGAAAATTGTTTTCCAGCCATTTACTCTGAGGTAGTGTTTGTCTTCGACCCTGAGTTGCATTTCCTGTATACAGCAAAATGCTGGGTCCTGTTTATGTATGGAGTCTGTTAGTCTATGTCTTTTTATTGGGGAATTGAATCCATTGATGTTAAGAGACAGTAAGGAATAGTAATTGTTGCTTCCTATTATTTTTGATGTTATTTTTATGTTTGTGTGACTATCTTCCTTTGGGTTTTCTGGAACAAGATTACTTTCTTGCTTTTTCTAGGGTGTAGTTTCCCTCCTTGTGTTGGCGTTTTTCCATCTATTATCTTTAGTAGAGCTTGGTTTGCGGAAAGATAGTGTGTAAATTTGATTTTATCATGAAATATCTTGGTTTCTCCATCTATGGTAATTGAGAGTTTTGCTGGGTATAGTAGCCTGCACTAGCATTTGTGTTCCCTTAGGGTCTGTATGACATCTTCCCAGTATCTTTCACAATCTCTGGTGAGATGTCTGGAGTAATTCTGATAGGTCTACCTTTATATCTTACTTAACCTTCTTCCCTTACTGCTTTTAATATTCTTTCTTTGTTTTGTGCATTTGGTGTTTTAATTATTATGTAATGAGAGGAATTTTTCTGGTTCAATCTATTTGGAGTTCTTGTATGTTCATGGGTATCTCTCTCTTTAGAGTTTTCTTTTATAATTTTGTTGGAGATATTTACTGGCCCTTTATGTTGGAATAAAACATAAACAGGACCCAGCATTTTGCTGTATACAGGAAATGCAACTCAGGGTCGAAGACAAACACTACCTGAGAGTAAATGGCTGGAAAACAATTTTCCAGGCAAATGATCCCAGGAAACAAGCTGGAGTATCCATTCTAATATGGAATAAAATCAACTTTCAACTGTTCAGTATCTTCTATACCTATTATCCTTAGGTTTGGTCTTCTCATTGAATCCTGGATTTCCTGCATGCTTTGGGTTAGGAGCCTTTTGCATTTTGCATTTTCTTTGACTGTTGTGTCAATGTTTTCTATGGTATGTTCTGCACCTGAGATTCTCTCTTCTATCTCTTGTATTCTGTTGGGGATGCTTGCATCTATGACTCCTGATCTCTTTCCTAGGTTTTCTGTCTCCACGGTTGTCTCCCTATGTAATTTCTTTATTGTTTCTATTTCCAGTTTTAGGTCCTGTATGATTTTGTTCACTTCCTTCACCTGTTTTGCTGTGTTTTCCTGTAATTCTTTAAGGGATTTTTGTGTTACCTCTTTAAGGGCTTCTCCCTGTTTACCTGTGTTCTCCTGTATTTCTTTAAGGGAGTTATTTATGTCCTCCTTAAAGTCCTCTATTGTCACCAGGAGATGTGACTTTAAATCAGAGTCTTGCTTTTCTGGTGTGCTGGGGTATCCAGGGCTCATTGTAGTGGAAGAACTGGGTTCTGATGATGCCAAGTAGCCTTGGCTTCTGTTGCTTATGGTCTTGTCCTTGCCTCTCGACATCTGGTGCTAGCTGGTCTTGTTTCTTGCAGGAGAGACAAGACTGTGGCTTGTCTCTCCTGCAAGCTCTCTGTCAGTACTCCTGGGAGACCAGTTCACTCCGAGAGGAATTTGGGTATGGAAAGCTGTGGCACAGGGAACTGGAAGGATCCTGTCCTCTGCTCTTCCTTGGTTCCTGTGACCTAATGGGTCTGGGCTGGTCCCTCTTGGCCCAGGAATTGAAGCAGAAGTGGTGGTCTTACCTGTGCTCACAGGCATATCAGCACTCCTGGGAGACCAGTTCTTTCCCGGTGGTATTTGGGTATTGGAGTGCTGTGACATAGCATCAGCTCTGGGCACAGATCATTAGGACTGTTAAAAAGAAACAAACACTATGTTTCTGATTATTGCATCAATTTCAATTTTCCTAATGTTCTTTGTCTTCGCTGTAAGCTTTTAAATGTTTAAAAGATGTTAGCCACACAACATTTAGAAAGTGTTCTTTTCTATGCTCTAAGAGCCATGGGAATTGTACTAAAACAAATTTTTCTCCTAGATTATTTGTGTAAGGATGGTTTTTGAAAAGAAAATGCTTTATTTGTTTTTTTGTTGTTGTTTTTACAAAATTCTCTGATTGATTCTTTTGTTGGTTTCCATTTTCTCCTCTTCTTCCACCTTCTCCTTTGTTCCTCTTCCTCCTCTTTCTTCCCTTTCTTCAAACCAGGTGGTCTATTTGTTGTTTTTATTTCTACTTGTATCGATTTTAGATACTTCATATTACATTTAAAGACTTGTCTTTTGTTACTAGTTTAAAATACAGAGTAGAACATAGAATTCTCTTAAAATTTTTTAAAGAATTTTAAGTGTGTAGTCCTCATCCTAGTCCTTGGATTATAGTTTTGTAGTTGTGAGTGTGTAATTGTGAACTCCTTGGGGAAGGAGTTTCTATTGTTTATATGTGTGAGGATAGGAATGTGGATGTTAGAGAACAGTTTGACAACTTAGGGGGGTTGGTTCTCTCCTTCTCCTCAGGTTTCTCAGCACTAAACTCAGTTCTCTCAGGTTGTCAGGCTGGAAAACACACCTGAACCATCTCAATGGCTCTGGAGCTGTTTTCTGCCCCTCACTTCTGTAGCATAACCTCATTTTGATAGACATACTTGGTGGGATGTATGTGTTATTGCTACTAGCCTGTAAAGGGTACTCAAAGGTTACCGTGCAGAGACCAGTTGGTACTCATGTCCTTTTGGAAACAGTGAACTTTCTGACACCAACATTCACCTGTTCTTACCCCAGCTCTGCCATCAGCACCAGTGTAACTGTCAATCAGTCATTTAAAAAACTCTGGTAGTGCAGATATGAGCTGAGGACAGAGCTCATCTAAATAGAGTGGCTAGCAATTTTCATGTTTGAGAATGCCATCATAGTTTTCTTGGGGCCATGTCACAACCATGGTCGTAAGTGGACAATTTAGAAAAACTGAGCATGAAAGTATTTCATTCATAATTATTAGATCAAAGGTCACTAAGAAAACGGTTCAGCCATTGGATGAACCTATCAGAGCAAAGGACAATATCGACACTTAAATTTTAGAGGAAACTAGCCAACTGTAGGAGAGGGATTCATCTCTTCCTTTGAGGGAAACATTAATATTGGGTCAGATGTTTCTGTTTGGGAGAGATCTCTAATGAGCCAAGTCTCTTTGTTTTCCCCATTTGTGGCATGTAAGGACATGTTATCCCAGTGGTTAGAGGCCTCGCTTTACACAGTCATCTCATAAAATGAGATGTCAGACATAGGTATGAGTCATGCATCTGTTAGGTCACTGTGTTTGTATTCATCTTGGTCCACTTAATGATGCCCTCTAAAAGTGCGTGTTTTGTAGAATACACTCTCTACAACTACAGCATGTAACATTTCCTTTTCCTCCTTCAAGGATGAAGTTCAGATCATTCTGTAACAGACCACAGAGGGGTTCTCTAAATCCTCTCACTGTGATAGTGCCTCAGAACATCTCAGCCATGTGAAGTCATAGAGGAATCCCCATCTGCTTGGTTGTGCACACTCTGCTTGGGTAGTGCCTGGGAACAGTAAGACACAGTGTCCTTCCTGAGTATTTTATATTATAAACTCTTTTATATTAATTCAGAGTCAGAAGTTTCCCGCAATGACTTGAAGACCAAACTGCTCTGCTCTGGAGAAGACTGCCTCCAACAGGCAGCCTTGAGTGGGAGCTGATCCTGGGTCCTTAGCTAGTTGCCAGTATGGGAGTAAAAACCTTAGGTTCACAACTGCAAAGAATGCCATATTGCCAGCCCAGAAAGAGTTCAGAGTGCAGCATGTAAGATCATCCTCCCAGAATCATTAGATGCTCACACAGCTTAATCAACACTATTGTCAAGATCCAATCCAAACGGTAGAATTAATTTATTCACTCAAAATTATATTTCTATTGACTAAATTTTCAAGAATTCAAAATGACTACATATAAAATGTTTAGTTTTACTCATTTATTAAGATATACAAACACGATGAAAGAAATTTCCATATTTGAATAAATGTTATCTAAGAAGACATAAATTTGAATGTTGAAAGTGATGTAAGAATAAGAGTTACTCCCTTTCCTTGTGGAAGTGGGTGCTAAGTCTGAGATAGCCAAGGATGAACTGAGCTCCAGATTGGGACACATGAAATATGGATCACATTAAGAAAATTATCATCTGGAATAAGAGGACACTGGCAAACAAGTGGCTGTTAGCCATCTACTTCTGCACAGTCAATACCTACCCATTAATCTCAGCTGCTCAACCTCCCATAGCTATGATCTCACAGTTTCTGTGGCTTAGGTTGCCTAAACTCTTCCCTTATTTAGGTCTCATCAGGCCAAATGCAAGGTTTAGCTGGGCTACAGACTCATCTGAGATCTCAGCCTTACCAGGGTCTTATTTTGTACCTATGATTCTTATGCCAATATAGACAGTATCTATATCAAAGTTATGAGAGATATGAAACACAAGTGCAAGGATGTGCTTTCATAACAGAACTAAACACGACAGAGATAATTTCAGGTCAAAAGAATATATCCTTGTTCACCTTCAATTGGCTGTAGAAATCTGTTGTGTTTTCTCACTGTGTTTTTAGAGGACTGTGTCCGGAACCTCCTCAACTACACCAGAAACTTGAACATATCTCAAAACCTTTATGAAAATCCATATATAATTTGACTATAACACTCTCTGATCTATCTATGTAACTATGTATCTATGTATCTATGTATCTATGTATCTATCTATCTATATATATATATATGTATATATGTATCTTAAATAATTTATGTCTAGATTACTGACAATATATAATATAGGTTTCTTTTTTAATTTTTTAATTTTTTTAAAGATTTATTTATTTTATGTATGTGACTAGGCTAGCTCTCTTCAGACACCCCAGAAGAGGGCATCAGATCTCATTACAGATGGTTGTGAGCCACCATGTGGTTGCTGGGAATTGAACTCAGGTCTCTGGAAGAGTAGAACTCAGGTCCTCTGGTGCTCGTAACCACTGAGCTATCTCTCCAGGCCCCATAATATAGATTTCTATGTAGAACCATCATCCTGTTTTGCTTTAGGGAGTAATTGAAGAAAGAACTGTGTACATATTCTGTAGCACCATGATTTTATTCCAAGTATTTTTGATCTGTAGGTACAGAGGGTTGAGTCTACTTAAGTTTTTCTTCCCTAAGACAATCTGGATGCTAAAAATGTGGTGTGCAAGATAGTACATGCAAAAATATGTAGATGAATTGTTTCCAAGTCAGTGGAAATCAGTGAAATCAAGATTTCTGTAGTAAAGTTTATTTGAACCATGCTGGCGGTTTTATTCTGCATGTTTTGAACTGCTGTGCCAGACAAAAATAAAGTTCCTTCCTTCTCCCATATGGGTGACACCTCCCTCATAGGGTTGGAAATTTCTGGATGCTTCCCTAAATGGGGTCATGGTCAGATTAAAGTAGGAATGAACAGGGAGTCAGATTGGCAACCACGCATGCAGTAGAGTGGTGGAGCTGTATCTACGGAGGTCCTAGAAGAGAACAAGTCTAATAGTCTTCTTGCTCCTGACTTTAGGATGAGTTCTCCAGGGAAGCAGAATTGCTTTATTAAAGAAGTTACTAGAGTGTAATAATAGCAGAACAGACTGAGCTGCTTCTGTGAAGGGAACATACTTGTGCATGCCTAGCCAAGGAAATAATGAATGACCCAAAGACATCAAAACACAGAGAGGCCATGAAGCTTAACAATGCAGAAAGCCAGAGGTGTGGTTCAATAGAGTAGAATGGAGTAAATAAACTGAGATCTCAGCTACATGAGAGGATGTCCAGCTCTAGGATAGGTATGGCGTGTAGCTCCTGTACAGGGGAGAAACTGATGCAGACAGGAGCTGTTTAGACAGTGCCTGGCCCCTTGCCCTGGGCTCCTGCTGTGGCATCTGCCTGTATCTGGGAGCAGCACTAGGCTGCAGACTGGCAGGTGCTGCATAGCATAGCTCTGCTCCCTTGACTATGTGTGGGACCATCTGAGTGCATGTCACTTCAGAGCTCTCTGGTGACCCGCCTAAGATGCTCACCCTACACAACTGCTTTCTTTTACTCAGCCTGCTCCAGCCTGCTTCCCTCACTCCCTCAAGAATTTCTCCAAGAGTTTGACTTGCCTAGGACAGGTCACTTAGGCTCCATTCCTGGAGGTCCCTGCTTGAGACAGCCTTTGCTTTATAGGGGAGTATCTTGTAACCAGTCCTTTTCTCTAGCAATGGTTTCTCCTTCCCCTTCTGAAGTAGACCAACTTGCCATTCCTTAATGCTTTATTCTGAGATCCTGCTGTCAGTGTCATCTCAGAAGTTCAGAATTTCTTGTTTCATTCAAAGTTGTCTTCAGTGACATTGGAGAGATACTTCCCTCCCTGCCCTAGCATCAGAGATTCTACATTATTCAGCAACATGGGTTTACCCATATACTCCTACTTACACAAACACACGCATGAGCACATGCACACATGCTTGTACACATCTCTTTATTTCCTCTCTCACGGTGATGGAAAGATTGATGTCATGCCCCAGCTAGCAGTGTTCCTGGGACTCGGCAGAGGAGCATGAAGCTTGCTCAGTGTCCACCTGCTTGCCCCTAACAGCTCCTTTTCTAACTTATGTGCCTCCGCCTTTGTTTCCCCATGCAGACTTCCTCCTCACAGGTCACATGGCTGACTATCAACTGAGTAAGGTAGCAGTAGGAAAGGAAGTGACAAAACACACACATTCTCACATTTCCTCCCCCAGCACTGGCCTTATCTTTGTGGGACTCTGTAGTGAGTATTTGGGTTCTTTAAACATCTTATAGGAATATGTTTTTGTTTTAAGTCCATTGGATCATATTGCTACCCTTGACCTAGTCAATCTTTCCCTATTGGATTTCTGTGATATCATCCTGCATTGTTTCTTCCCATGTCCCTGGGCACACCAGTGCTTGCTTTCTTCTCTTTGTACTTTGATGTCAATGGTTTGGTTCTTTCTGTTTCCAGGTTTCTCTTCACCTCCATCTTCTACTGTTTCTGGTTAAGCATCTGTAGTTTTTTTCTGTACTCTCTTCTTTCCTCTGCTTGGGGTGGTTTGCCCTACGTATGTAATCAACTGTTATAATTTGGTTTTCTACTTTTGATACAGCAGTACAACCCAAAGCAACTGTGGGTGGGTGGGTGGGGGTTGTTAGGCTTACTTGTTCTAATCACTGTTCATCTTGAAGAGATATTGAGCAGGGACCTTGAGTTGGGAACTGAAGCAAAGGCTATGGGAGAACACTGCTTACTCACTTACTCCCTGTGACGTGCTCAGCTGTCCTCCCATGCAGACCATGACCACTTATGTGGTCAGACAGACCCTTGCTGTGTCCCATATAACTTTAATTCTTTCTGCCTTCTAAAGATTCTTATATGAACACACACACACCCATGAGGCCAGTTGTCTCTTTAGTGACTAAACTCTAGACCATAAATTATCCAGTATCTAGTATGGAAGGCATAGCACAGATATAGCCAGTCTTTACCTCATCTATTCCCACTGCATGCCACATACAGAGTCTTTCCTCTCTAGGGGACCATGTCTCTGCCTTTGTGCATGGCATCTGTGCCCCTTAACCCTCCCCCCCAGCAACTTCTCCTCTGTTCCTTCACAGCAACTTCTCCTCTGTTCCTTCAAAGCCATCTTGTATATATTTTCATAGTCAATGCCGCACTTCCTCTGTGTGTCACCTGAGTGCTGTCAAAGTCTAGTCATAACTTCCACCCCAGGATGAGTTAAATAAGTAAGAATGTGTCCAACTTCTTGAATTCTGTGGATGGTGAAGCTCCTTCACATGGTGATCTGCCTATGGGGACCTGCATGTGGAGATGGGTGGGGAGGCTGCAATCTATGGTATTCTGTCAGTTCTGTTTTGAAGTGTTTGATCTCCACCTTGAGCAGCAAGACATGTGTGTCCAGTGTCCTGCCATATAGAAGGATAAAAGGTGGAAGAGAACTTGATGGGGACAGTCAGTCAGCCCTGTTGTCTGGTGGGGAATGGCCAGCCAGCCCTGTTGTATGGTAGGGATGGCCAACCAATCCTGTTGTCTGGTAGGGATGGCCAGCCAGCCCTATTGTATGGTGGGGATGGCCAGCCAGACCTTATGCATGATGGGGATGGCCAACCAGTCCTGTTGTATGGTGGGGATGGCCAACCAGTCCTGTTGTATGGTGGGGATGGCCTGACAGCCCTGTTGTATGGTGGAGATGGCCAGACAGCCCTGTTGTATGATGGGATTACCAGACAGCCCTGTTGCATGATGGGAATGGCCAGCCAGCCCTGTTGTATGTGGGGATGACTAGACAGCCCTGTTGCATGAAAAGTAAGGGAGTTTAAGGACCCAAATGTACTCAGAGCTGAGAGCTTTTGCTTAGAACATCTCATGGAAAACACTGAATATACTGTTTTTAAGCATACACTTAAACAACCCCAAATCCTCCTCTCCTCTTCACTTTAGAGGATACAATTATGATCACCTGATTAATCAGTATTCAGAGTAACAATAACCAAGTCATACTGGAGAATTCTGAGCAAGCTACAGGTTGAAGGGTCATGAGAAAGGTTCACAGGTATGATTCAGACTCCTAAGTAAGCATATGATCTTTGAATTTTAGGGCTGCAATGCCTGGCCTTTAGTTAGAGCTGAGGAATGCAGTCCAAGGGTGGTGGACCACCTTTAGGACCCCAGGACTCCACAGGCAATGGAAGTGAACTCCTGACTTCTGTCCAGTCTGTCCCAGTGTCGATGATCCAGAGGTCTAAATGGTGTATGGTGAATATGTACTTCTCTTGGGGGGAAATAGGTAGACTCCAGCATTACAGGAGTGAAGAGCTTGACTGACCCGCATACAGACCCCTTAGGTGGTTGCTTCATGTCACTGCTGTCACACAACCATACGCTCAGTGGCTTCAGACACTTCTAAATATCATGGTTCTTAAGGTCAGAAGTCAGAAAGCAGTGTCACAGGACTAAAATGGAAGTGTCTGTAGATATAATTTCTTCCCAAGATTCTAGGGGAGTGTCTGTTTCCTTCTCAGCTTCTGAACTAATACACTGTATCAGATGGGGTTCTATGAAAATAATGTGACAAAGGCAAATACAGGATTCTTAGCATCTCCACCTGCTTTCATCTAATTTACCCACTTTATTATGAAGTCGCTGTCTTGGCCATCAGATGACCCGTACTGCCTTTCCCCTTCCTGTGTTCTACTTAGACGGAGCCTTTGCAGTGATGCTGACTAGACCATGTGCTCTAGGTCAGCTTCACAGAAAGCTCCTCTTCTTGATGGCTTGATAAAAATGATCTAACCTTAGGGGATGGGACATGGAATGGGGGAAGGGTATGTTTGCACACATACCTATTATTGTAATGCCCATTTTATAGCTGAGAAAAATGTAACCTGCTTCCCTAGCAAGAACATACTAAACACATGTATGTTGTTCCCTCTGGCAACAATGTATCCCAAGAAAGTAGAAACTACTGTCAGAAGAACACAAAAACCTAGCAAGCCAACAAAGCCAGAGAGCTACTCTGCACGGCACTAACAAACTATTGTCAGGCTGCATTGCAGAAGAGACTGGAGCCTAGGCAGCCATGGGTAGACCACCTTGACTGGAACTGCTTCTCCATACTTACCTCTGACTGTTACTTATACCTAGACCACATGTACAGACCCAGCGATGAACTTGAGGGTGACTGGGTCTTTGTCCCTCCTTCCCAGGAGAGGAAATGCCCCTCCCTGCCTTTTACTCTGGCTCACTTGTGTACTTGGTTTACTGAGGGCAATGGCTGAGCCTGGCTTATTGGAGCTATTGGGGCTCAGGTACTAATTCTGGTAATGAAACCCACGAGAGGTTCCACAGTGCCCATTAAATCTGTAGTTACTGAGGAGCAGAACCATACGCTCTTTACCACTATCTATGGAACAGAGAAGATAGGAGAAATAATTCATAAACCAAACTCAAGTATTCTGTAGTGTTGTTATATTTTTCAAAAATTAAAATATATGAAGCCTATATGGTGTCTTATAAAATATGACCATAAGGAGAATGGAAGTTATAAGAACTTTAGAAATATGCCAGTTTTTCACAGATCTAACAAATCCCAGGAATATAATGAGCCACCACCTAGTGTTAGTCATCCAAATATCTTCTGTGAACTGATATTTTAAGTTTCAAAGCTTAAGTCAGCCTCAATACATTTCTACCCATTAGCAGTAGGTAGTCATTATATATGTAGGAGATACCTAATTTTTTGAAAGCTTCATGACATTTCTTTTTAAATTTGAAGTCAGTTATGGTATTTCTCTAAAATTCGCAGTTGACTACTTCAAACTCAGATTCATGTAGCCCATCACATGAAGTGCTGCCTGCATCCTGGGCTCAGCAGTCAGCCATAGGAAGCTCTGTAGGTCTTCGAAGCCTTCTTGTAGAATATGGTTCCAAGAACTACACATGGCATATCATATGCTTCAAGGAGTGCTGAATATGGAAGGAAGTTGCCTGCCCTTTATTGGCTGCTATACCTCTATATCCACACTCTCTTTACATGGAATCATAGGAAAACTGCACAGATCAGCCCCTTGTCAGAAAAAATTAAAATTTAAGCTGTATTGTGACTGACAATTCCCTCAGATACGTCTCTCTCACCTTGACTTGTTGATCAAGACCAGCATACAAACTCTGATTAACAAGACCTGAGTTCTTGGTTTTTTTCTCCTCTCTCCTCTCTGTCTCTGTCTCTGTCTCTGTCTATCTGTCTAGCTGTCTGTCTCTCTCTCTCTCTCTCTCTCTCTCTCTCTCTCACACACACACACACACACACACACACATTTTACTTTTGAATACACTTTGCATATTACATTACATTTGCCAGTTATGGAACTCAATAAGAAGTGAACACCAACATTAGGAGAAAATTACCAGTGTTGATAATTTTGTACGTGTACCTCCTTGATCCTGTCTTGGAATTCTGAATTCAGTATTTAGAAATTTTTAGTCCTATTTAGTTCTTTGATTTATGTGATCTCCATGAATATTCTTTTTTCATTCATTAATTAATTTATTGATTTTACAATTCAATATTAATCTCCCCTCTCCTCTATGTTGCCCCCTCACAAATCCTCCCCCCTTTCCCTCCTCTTATCTTCTGAGAACGGGGAGCCCCATGGGTATCACCATCCCCTGACATATCAAGTCACTGCAGGACTAGGAGCATACTCTCTCACTGAAGGCAGACAGGACAGCCCAGTTAGGGGAACAGGATCCACAGGCAGGCAACGGATTCAGGGGTAGACCATTCTCCAGTTATTGGAGGACTTGCATGAAGACCAGTCTGCATATCTGCTACGTCCATGTGGGGGATTAGGTACAGCCAGTATATGCTCTTTAGTTGGTGATCCAGTCTCTGGGAGCTTCCATGGGGTTCAGGTTAGTTGACTCTGTTGGTTTCGTGTGGAGTTCCTATCCTCTTCATGTCCCTCAATCACTCCCCCAACTCTTCTACAACTCCCCGAGCTCCATCTAATGTTTGGCTATGGGTCTTTGTACCTGTTTCAGTTAGCTGTTGAGTGGAGCCTCTCAATGGACAGTTATGTTAAGATTCTGCCTGCATAAATAGTAGAGTATCATTAGTAGTGTCAGGATTGATCTCAAGTTGGGCCAGGCATTGGCCATCCCCTCCTCTCTGATCTATCTTTGTCCCTGCACATCTTGTAGGCAGGCACGTTTTGGATCAAGATTTTGTGGATGAGTTGCTGTCCTTGTCCTCCACTGGTAGTCCTTCCTGGCTACAGGAAGTGTCCACTTCAGGATACATATTCCCCACTGTTAGGAGTTTCAGTTAGTGTCACCCACATTGATACCCTAGGGCCTCCCCCTGTCCCAGTTTCTGGCACATCCTAGAGATGCCCCCCACCCCACCATTGCTGAGTTATATTCTCTTTCCCCTACTTTCTCTACTTGTGATCCACTCCTCCTCCCCTCCTTATGTCCTCCCCTACCTCCCACAGCTCTCTCCCTCCATATATCTCTGCTATCTATTTTATTTCCCCTTCTTAGAAAGGGGACTGGGTTACCACACTCAGGATGATATTTTCTAATTTAGTCCATTTGCCTGCAAAATTCCTGATGTCCTTGTTTTTTAATAGCTGAGGATTATTCTATTGTGTAATGTGTGGACATTTTCTGTGTCCATTCTTCAGTTGAGGGACATATAGGTTGTTTCCAGTTTCTGGCTATTATGAATAAGCTGCTATGAACATAGTTGAGCATATGTCTTTGTGGAATGGTGGAGCATATTTTGAATATATATCCAGGAGTGCTATATCTGGGTCTAGAGGTAGAAATATTCCCAATTTTCTGGAAAAAAAATTGATTTCCAGAGTGTTTATATTCAACACTCTAGAAATACACGTTTGTATTCCCACCAGCAATGGAGGAGTGTTCCCCGTCTTCACAACCTTGCCAGCATATTCTGTCCTTTGAGTTTTTGATCTTAGTCATTCTGATGGGTATGAGGAAGAAATCTTGATGGATGGTATAAGGAAGAATGCTGATTTGCATTCCCCTGATGACTAAGAATGTTGAACATTTCAAGAGTTTCTTGCCCATTCAAGATTTCTTTCTTGAGAATTCTGTTTAGTTCTGTATCCCATTTTAAAAATTGGGTTATTTGGATTGTTTGAACTTCTTCAGTTATTTATGTATTTTGGGTATTAACCTTTTGTCAGATAGGGGGTTCATAAGGATCTTTTCTCAATCTGTAGACGGTCATTTGCCCCATTGGCAGTGTTCTTTGCCTTACAGAAGCTTTTCAGTTCTATAAGGTATCATTTATTAATTGTGCCTGAGCCATTGGTGTTCTGTTCAGGAAGTTGTCTTCTGTACCAATGAGTTCAAGTCTATTCCCTACTTTCTGTTCTATTAGATTTAGTGTATCTGGTTTTACTTTAAGGTCTTTGATTCATTTGCACTTGAGTTTTGTTCATACTTATAAATATGGTTCTATGTGCACTGTTCTACATGCAGACAGCCAGTTAGACCAGCTCTGTTTGTTGAAGATGCTCTCCCTTCTCAATTGTATGGTTTTGGCTTCTTTGTCAGAAATCAAGAGTCTATAGATTGTATGGATTTATTATAATGGTCTTCAATTTCATTTCCATTGATCAGCTTGTCTGTCTCTGTACCAATACTATGCAGTTTTTATTACTATTGCTCTGTAGTACAGCTTGAAATCAGAGATAGTGATACCTCCAGAAGTCCTTTTATTGTTCAGGATAGTTTTAGCTATCCTGGGTTTTTTTTATTTTTCCATATGAAGTTGAGAATTGTTCTTTCAAGCTCTTTAAAGAATTGGGTTGGAATTGTGATGGGGATGGTATTCCATCTGTAGATTTCTTTTAGTAGATGGCCATTTCCCCTATGTTTTCCCTACTGATCCAAGATCACGGGAAATCTTTCTATCTTCTTGTCATACAGATCTTTCACTTTCTTGGTTAGAGTTACACCAGGATATTTCATATTATTTGTAGCTATTGTGAAGGGTGTTATTTTCTTAATTTATTTCTCAGCCCATTCTATAAAAGAGGGCTAATGATTTCTTTGAGATAATTTTGAATCTAGCCCCTTTGCTGAAGATGTTTATCAATTATAGGATTTCTCTGGTAAAATTTTTTGGGTCATTTATGCATATTATCATATCATCTGTGAAGAGGAGTACTTTGTCTTCTTCCTTTCCAATTTTTATCCCCTTGGTATCCTTTAATTGTCTTATTGCTCTAACTAGGACTTCAAGTACGATATTGAAGAGATGGTGAGAGTGAATAGCCTTGTCTCAGATTTTAGTGGAATTGCTTTAAGTTTCTCTCCATTTAATTTGATATTGGCAATTGGCTTGCTGTATATTGCATTTATTGTGTTTAGGTATGTACCATGTATTACTGATCTCTCCAAGACTTTTAAGATGAAAGAGTGTTAGATTTTGTCAAAGGCTTTTTGGTGTCTATGAGATAATCATGTGGTTTTCTTTCAGTTTGTGTATATGGTGGGTTATGTTGATGGATTTCCTATTGCTTAATGTAGCTTGTCTTTGGAATTTACACTGTTTGAACCATTATGTACATGCTCTTCTGCAACTTTCATTTTTAGACACATTTAAATTCTAAAAGGTATATATCCAATATTGAAAGCATGTGTCCACTCGGCACATGTATACTAGGTTCTATTGTGAAGGTAGACCAGTTGTTCTTCTGTGTATGTGATGCATAGTGAGTAAGTGTCTCTTGGGGTGAAATTGGTGAATCAGAGAATAAATACATCCTTTGTTAGGTAATTCACAATTAATTTTCAGAGTGGTTAACCAAGTTGACACTCCCTCTAGCAGGCCAATAGAGCTCTACTGTTCAGAGTCCTTGCTATCTTTTAGGGCTGTTTTATTCATCCAGAGTGTATCTTAGCTGTTGGTATGCTTTCTTATGAGGGTAGACATACTTCCTGTTTTTAAGTTGAGCTTTCTGTTTTGTGAATAGCTGTTCATATCCTCACACGGGTTTCTTCCCATTCACCGTAGTATAGGAGTGTGTTAAAGGAAACAGAGAAAGATAGAAGGACACACACAAACTAACTAATTTGTACATTTTAAGTGTTGCAAATGCATCCTAATTTGTATTTTACTAATTTATAATATTTTTACGTTATTTTCTTTAAATAAAACCTGTTATTTTGTTATGTTTGGGGAAATTTTATAACTTTAAAAAACTACTGGCTAGATACAGTCTATAATTGTTTATAAAATCTTAAGGAGATGGGACTGGTAGAGAAGGCTAGGCAAATAGCAGTGCTTACTGTTCTTGTAGAGGTTCCTGCCTTGGGTTTCAGCACCTATATCAGGAGGATCACAACTGCTTGTAACTCCAGTTCTAGGAAATCCAACACCCTAAAACCTCCATGGACACATCTGGATGCATGAGGTACATGTGATCTCTCTCTCTCTCTCTCTCTCTCTCTCTCTCTCTCTCTCTCTCACACACACACACACACACACACACACACACACACACACGTAAAAATAAATACATCTTTTAAAAAATTAGGAGGTATGGTCTAGCTAGAAGGCAAATAGCAACGGCTTAAAGAACCTTCCTTCTCACTGTGACTCTGCACATCAGTATAGGCATTCTTTATTTCTTTGGCCTAGATACTTTGTTAAGACTGGCATGGCCTCATGCTTCTGGTGCCCATTTCAAAGGTAAGCTGTGGATGTTGGAATGACTAAGAGGTATGTACGTAGAAGTCCACACTTGTGAATGTGGATGTTGTGTTCTTGGGCAACCACTTTTCTTACTGCAGGGTGGTTGTCAACACCTTTCCTTGTGGGCTCCTGCCTGCCCAGATTTATTGTAATATGGTTAATCTTAATAACTTCTTTTACAGCTCTAATTTATAAATTTTCCTCAAAAAATTCTCTACCTTATGCTCAACTTTCTTCTAAAGGTTGTATGGTTTTGTTTCATTGTAAATGGAAATGATTTGGCGTGAGGTTGGGATATGACTTTGTGATTCCCATGTGAAAAATGGCTACACTCATATGCTATGCTGTGAGGCTGAGGCAGGTGGCACAGTGTTCTCTGTGAGATTGCCTTTGGGATTTTTACTGTGTGACATGGAATAATCTGTCTCCTTCTGGGTCACAACCTCCTTTTTGTCTGTCCCTGTCTCCTGCCTGCCCCCTCCCCTACCCAGTTCCTCAGCCTTTCTCTTTTACTTCATATTCCCTTTGGCCCCAAGCCTACCAGCTTCTTAGGGTCCCAGAGATCAGAAATAGAGAAACTGGTGCATCTCTTGCTTATTATACTTTCACCCCGTACCTCATATTAATGCACTAAGAAGTTCCCTTCAGCACCAGATAAGAGAGACAAAACGTGTGGCCATTTTTCTTTCTGTATTTTTTATATAGTTTCACTTTTTCTTTATATCACATTATTCATTAAAAGTGTTCTACCTTGAAACTACTGTTATCTAGGTGTCCCTTAGACCACATCTTGCACTTTCTAACTACATTTTTACTGAGAATGTGTATTTTATAGCTCTAAATTTTACTGATTTTTACCCTCCTGTTCAGACAGTCTGAAAACCTTAAATATGTTAGCTACCCACAACCATTCTACAATCTTCCCCATCTCCATCTTATTAATAACATTGAGACAAGAAAGAGCTATGTGTCATCTATCCATACATTGTGTAATAATTAACCTTAATTAATTAATTAATAGTTGTTCAGTCTATTGACTCATTCTTTGTCATTCAGGCCATATTCTACCATCTAACCCCAAAGATATATAGGATAGTAGAAAGACCCTCGATGAAAAAGTACTATGATGTCACTGCTATACAAATCAGTCAGACATGTGTGTATTTAGCTCTGACTGGAAGATTGAGAGAATGATTTCAGGGTGGGAGGATTTGGGAGACTCACAGTTTCAGGAGGTTGTCCTGGCAAGCTCCATTGTTCCTGTGTATTTAGTGAGACAGAACGTCATGCAGTAGGACCACATGGAGGAAGGCACTGTTTACTAGAGAAATGAATGGGCCAGGAACCCCATATAACCTTCAAAGGCACACTTCCTGTGACCTATGACCTTCAGCTAGGCTCTACCTCCTAAAGTATCTACAACTTTCATAATCACACCACCACATGGACTTATGAGGGATACTGTCTATTTGAACTGTACTATGATCTTTAGTAAATAAATTATATGAAATGCAAAGTGTATGTTTACCTTGCAGTAAGTATGACACCTCGTATTTACGTTTAGGTGAGTCCCCCCGGCTCTTAGTGACCCCATCGCTTCCCTTTCATAGCATTTGTAACATATGTGGAATGTGATTTCTTTGTGCGTTCTATGGGAATGGCACTGCTTTCTATCCCTCACTGTGTCAGATCTCTCTTTTGATTGTCAGGGTAAAAATATGCGTTTCTCTATACAAAAAGGGCTGGAGAGCACATGTGTCTGGGCCTGGGGACCTGAGTGCATTTCAGATGCTCATTTCCAATCTGCTCCTTGCAAAGACTTATCTATTTTTCTTAACAGCTCTTCTTTGGTGTTTGAAAATCATTCTTTAAAAAAAAAAAAAAAACAGGAAGAAGAAAACATTTTCCTTCCTCTTTGTCATGTGCTAGTCGCTGGCCTAGGCCATCCCTCTGTCCAGTCCTTCCTGTTCTTTTTGCCCTTCATGTAAGCAAACAAAACTTCATTTTGATATGCTCAGCATTTTCACGGAAATCTTTAGCTCATTGTCTTCTGCAGCTTTATTGATGTTATCCTAACATTTAATCATTGTGACGACAACCAAATTGGGCTGGGAAAGTTCAAAAGGCATGCTGAGACCTGGTAAAGATGAGCCTGGAACATACACCAGCACTGCTCATGGTGCTAGCAAATGGTCCTCTTTAAGAAGAACTGGGACAGTGGGGGTGGGTGTCATCCCTGTGCTAGCAATACCAGTGGACTTTGTACAGAGCCACTGTCACGGGAGAAGACTCTCTTTAGTGTCTCATAGATGGCTTTGGAGCCCAGTGGAGGCCCCAGGCCAGCAGTGCTGTCTGTGCTGTTGCTCTTTTATTGTTTGTCCCAAACCAAGCACACAGCAGATGCTCAATAAAGACTTGTTTGCTGGCAGTTTGAGAATGAAACCAAGAATGAAAGGGAAAAGGATTAAATCGCTTTGTGCATGAGAGAGGACCGCTGAGCATGTGGATTTAGATGTCTGTGTTACCTTTGACTAGGCTTCACAGGTTTTGCTTTGTGATTATGGGTACTTGGATCTGTGGGGATCCGTGACGAGAATGTGGTTTGGTCCTTTATTCCTTTTGGAGACTGCAGTGATTCCCCTAGCAGAAAACACAGGAGCTAGAGAGAAAATGTGAACCTTCCTTATTTGAACTGAAGGGAAAGAAAGGAAATAATGTGATTTTCACATTTAAATCTGTTCTTGGTATTTGTTGGACAGGAAACTTCATGACTCACAAAGACCAACAAAGTCTTTCATGGCTAGAGAGATTGTAATATTCAGTTGTAATTCAAGTTATAATATTTCCCCCAAATATCTATGATGTATACTTCTGGATATTAGTTATTTAAGTTACCATTATCCCTTGTTAGTTTGTTGCAAGGTTAAAATAGGATATAAAATTGTTTAACACCTCTCTTTCTTAAAAGACATATTTTGTTTTCTGAGATTAAAATATAATTACTTCATGTCATTTCCCCTTTCTGCCCCACCCCCATTTACCTCTCCTGCTCTTTCACATTCGTGTGCTTTTCTCTTCATTAGTTGTCGTTACAAGCATATGTAATATTATAATATCTCCTAATATTAATATCTCAGTTTGCATCATGTTCCTTGTCTGTGTATGTCCTTAAGGATGCCCTGTTGGCATTAGCTAGCCACTGGTGTGTCTTCCCTGGGGAGGCTGCTTCTCTGGCTCTCAGCATTGCTTAGCTGCTGCGGTTCTGTGTGGCTCAGGTCTGGTGGCGGCTCCTCTGCTGCTGTCTTTAGTCTTGTGATGACTCCTCTGCCTGCTTTGGCTCCTCTGCTGCTGTCTTTGTTCAGATTCTGCTTAAGCTGTCATAGAGGTGAAAGTTTATGCCTAGATAACTCTCAAGACTGTTCAGCGAATTCCCTAAATCCTCTGTCCTTTCGGAAGTAGGCAGGGTAAAATGATACAATAATCATCAGTTCTCACCTTATCTTTTTGTTTTTTTTAACCAATGTCTCACTAGGCACACTTGCTAAATACCCATTCAAGCTGAGACCCTTTTTTGGTTCTAAAAGTCATGCAGTCGTGCAAACCGTGTTAACTGGTTACTAGCTGGAAGGGAGAGGTTTTCCTCAGTCACAGATCTAGCACACAGGGGTTGCTATTTTTAATCACAGAACTGAAGAGCTTAATTCAGTTAAAATGGAGAGAAGTTGTCAGGAAAGGGTTGCTGAAAGTTCATGCTAAATTTGCTTTAGAACCAGATTGTGTTCATTAATATTTATACGTTATGGTTTGGAAGGGGCAATTACGCTTCTTTAAAAACACTGGGTATTCATTTTCCATGGACCACACAGCCTTCTGATTAGGGAAGGTGGGCTGCATTGTGTGAACATGTAGATCCAGATGGGAACCATCTGGCACCTCATCGTCCTTTGTTGGAACCTTGTCCTGTCTCTCAAATGTCAGTGCTGAATGGGAAAATTCCAAACTCCAGCTGAAAATGCAGTCTGAAGCCCTCAGCTAGCCAAGGGGTTTTTGGCAAGCATCAATGGGCTTAATATTTTAAAGAAACCATCGAACATTTTATTCTGCTGGTTGAGGCCTGTTGTTTAGACCATGTCTTTGATTTGTATTGTGGACCCTGGCTGTGCCATTCACTCACAAGCATATCCCATGTGGGTACATTTCTCTTACATGGCATATATCATAGGGACAACATATTCCATGTGGGTACATTTCTCTTACATGGCATATATCATAGGGACAACAGTTTTTCTGATAAAATAATTCAAATGCATACATTCACATGTGCACATGCGTGAACACGTGCACACACAGAGAGAGGAAGGGAAGAGACAGAGACGACAGAGACAGACAGAGGGCAGAGACAGACAGAAAGACAGAGACACACAGTCAGAGGACAGAGACAGGAAAACACACAGAGGGGAACCTTGCGTTTCCTCCCAGGCACTCACTAGTTGGACAGATATTTGAACAAAGTGCGAAATTCATCTGTCCAGGCTTTGGCCAAATGGACCTCAAGGCAACTTTGAAAATATGATTTCATAAAATAGTGAGACATAAGAGAAATACTGGGGGGAAATGCAGGTTTAAAAAGCTCAGAAACAATATAATACTTTTTTGTAAAACAAATTATATCAGAATGTTAATATTGCTACAGAATAATAGTTGTGTTATTACTTAATGAAACTGGAGTTGTTTTTATTCTTGTACTTTCTACTTATCAAAACACAAGCAGCGTATAGACTTATGAATAAAATGCTTCTATTCTTTTCTGAAATTTTGCCACTAGCTTTTCACAACCCTGTAAAAGAACATTATTTTTTTAAAAAAAAAATTTACAAGTAGGCTAGCTTTAGGAGTAGGGACCTTGTGTGTCAGTCAGAAGGCCACAGAATAGATTGCAGAAGGTTTCAGGTGTTCTCACAGTGGGGTTGGCTGTGTGTGCTGTGGCTTAAAGATTGTTTACGTCTCTGCTGGCGCCATCTTGAAACTCTTAGTTGATTTTGAATCAGTGGCCCCAAAACTCCATTTCTCAGGGATTGAACAAATGGGTTCTAGTCCCGGCTGAAAGAGTTTCCTTTCCCAGAAGAGAGGGAAAGGAAACCGACATTTGCTGAGACTTCCTATGAAACAGGCAGGCGCTCACACCATTCGCATGATTTGCTCCTCAAAACAACCCTGCTATCCAGGCACACTCAGCGCATAAAATGACACAGGTGGGAACACATAGAAAGGGGCCCTGTGCTCTTTGATCCTCTCTAGCTTGCTCTGTGGTTAAGAGAATAAATATAGGGCATTATTTTGAAGCGATTTTTCTATCTCTTCTAATATATACTAATCTGTATTGAAGGTATGCATTAAACAGTAAAGTTTGATATCTGCCAAGTGAGTACAGGGTGAGGCTGATCTCAAAAGATCCTGAAAGATCTCACAGAAGATAAGCTAATCTTGTCAAGGCTCTTAGTTCTGCACACGTGACTCGTACTTTTGTCTGGAAACTTGGGTAAGGTTTTGGCTTCTTGAGTTTCAGTTACAAACTGAGAGACAAATATCTGACATCCGAAGCCAAAAGATGGCCCCAGGAAGAGATGGCCCCAAGAAGAGATGGCCCCAGGATGAGATGGCCCCAGGATGAGATGGTCCCAGGATGAGATGGTCCCAGGATGAGATGGTCCCAGGAAGAGATGGTCCCAGGAAGAGATGGTCCCAGGATGAGATGGTCCCAGGAAGAGATGGTCCCAGGATGATATGGTCCCAGGAAGAGATGGCACCAGGATGAGATGGCACCAGGATGAGATGGTCCCAGGAAGAGATGGTCCCAGGATGAGATGGTCCCAGGATGAGATGGTCCCAGGAAGAGATGGTCCCAGGAAGAGATGGCCCCAGGATGAGATTGCCCCACGATGAGATGGCCCCAGGATGAGATTGTCCCAGGATGAGATGGCCCCAGGATGAGATGGCCCCAGGATGAGATTGTCCCAGGATGAGATGGTCCCAGGATGAGATGGCCCCAGGAAGAGATGGCACCAGGATGAGATGGCCCCAGGAAGAGATGGCACCAGGATGAGATGGTCCCAGGAAGAGATGGTCCCAGGAAGAGATGGTCCCAGGATGAGATGGCCCCAGGAAGAGATGGCACCAGGATGAGATGGCACCAGGATGAGATGGTCCCAGGATGAGATGGTCCCAGGAAGAGATGGTCCCAGGAAGAGATGGCCCCAGGATGAGATGGTCCCAGGAAGAGATGGTCCCAGGAAGAGATGGCCCCAGGATGAGATTGCCCCACTATGAGATGGCCCCAGGATGAGATGGCACCAGGATGAGATGGTCCCAGGAAGAGATGGTCCCAGGAAGAGATGGTCCCAGGATGAGATGGCCCCAGGAAGAGATGGTCCCAGGAAGAGATGGTCCCAGGAAGAGATGGTCCCAGGATGAGATGGCCCCAGGAAGAGATGGCCCCAGGATGAGATGGTCCCAGGAAGAGATGGCCCCAGGATGAGATGGCCCCAGGATGAGATGGTCCCAGGAAGAGATGACCCCAGGAAGAGATGGCCCCAGGATGAGATGGTCCCAGGATGAGATGGTCCCAGGATGAGATGGTCCCAGGATGAGATGGCTGGGACTCAAATCCAGATCCTCTGGAAGAGCGACCATTGCTCTTTCTCACTGAGCTCTCCATGTAGCCACTGGCTTTATATTTAGAGAAGGATTTTTAAGCAAGGGATCCGAGACGTCCCCCATGTGCTGGAAGGTTCCACACCTGTTCATGGGTGTTAGTATCTACCTCCAGAATCCAGATAACGGACTGGGCTGCTGAGAGCTGCTCCCACGCTGAAAAAGTGTACCAGGTATGGAAGGGAACTGCAACCCACTCAGGGCTCAGTATTTCTCAATTATGATTTAACTCTTCTGTTTCCACCTCAATACCCTGTGAGCAAGTCCTTGATGTTTGTGTCCTAGCTATTGCCCTGAGATTGATTAGAAATCCTTTCACAGTTGAGGGGCTTGGCTCCATTGATGAAAATGTCACATCTGATAAATGTGTCAGATAGTACAAGTTGTGGAAGTGGAGATATATGTGGCTACTATCCCACCGATTTGCCAACCCCTAACATTACCAATGAATAGTTCTGTGATCACCGTGTGCCTTATTGTGAGTGTTGAATTTGTTGTACCTGTGAGAGAGGGAAATGACAGTTCTGGAAGTCTGTTAAGCGTTGGCTAGAGAATGAGGCAAAACTTTGTGTTACAACAGTTTCTTGCTTTGTTTTGAGTTTGTTCTCTAGTGTTGGAAACAATAGCAAAGGGGAAAATATGGCTGTCCTCTTGATTTCTCAATGTTGCACCTTGCACTCTTCCCGTTGGAATCTCCTCCAATGCCAGTTACAGCCCAACTCCTGGTCCTACTCATTTAAAACATTGCTGGAGGAAAAAGTCCAATAATCTTCATTTTCAGGTGTGTGTGTGTGTGTGTGTGTGTGTGTGTGTGTGTGTAGTGTGACTTGAAGTGGAATAACCATTGCATAATATATTTAATGTGAAATTCACATCTTCAAATTGGCAATGTTTTCATTGAACTTATAATTTCAGGAATGAGTTCCACTTTTCAGTGGTGCCAAAATCCAGTAAAAAGATCATAAGATATGAAACACTTGAATAAGTGGATTCTTCTGTGTTAAGAACAGAAGGCTAAATACAGACATGTTTTAAAACATGTCCTGGGTAAAGCTTATTCAACCACCAGGGAACACTAGAAAGGTCAAGGAAAGATGACGTTTCAGTCCTCAGACCTTTACTCTGAGTGTGTGCACACAGAGAATGTGTGAACTCTAACAGCAGATCTAAGCTGCAGAAACTTATAATAGCTAAAGAATAGCATGTGCTTCAGCAATGTACTTACACAGCCGTAAGTAGCTACCAACAGGAACAAGGAAGGAAGGAAGAAGATGGCTAACGTTTAGAAGGCTGTACAGAGGGGGCTCAAGCAGCCACAGAGGAGCAGGATTCTAGAACTCTCTTAAATCGTTTGTAAAACTAGGTGTGTTGTGTAAACAAAGAAAGCATATGTGAAGTTCAGCCTTGAGTGGATGCGGGTAAATGTCCTCTGTTTAGGCAAGGCCAGAACTAGACCAGCATTGTCTTTTTAAGAATAACTGTATTACTGTTACTGTCTGAGGAGCTTTTTCTTAATGAGGGCCTGTGCGGAGTTTTCCTCGCTCACTTACTCAGAGGGAAGCCTTGTTAGAATAGGACGCTCAATGGGTTTTAGAATTGACTTGGGTGCCAGAGATCTTGCCAAACAAGAGGCTGGTTTTTATTTTTTTGGTCACCATGATGTTAGATACTCCCAAAATATAGTTTCATCAGTTAACTGATGCAAAAGACAATTTTTGTGCCTGAATTTGCCTCTTATATGTCAGTCTGTTGTTCTTACCCTTCAACATTTGTGAACAACTCAAAGGCCTTGGAACCTGAAGGAAACTGTCACCTCAGCTGCATCTCCAGAAATAATGAGGTGAGGGAGTTTATTGGAGAAAAAATATTTGAGTTTGTTTTTAAAGAATGACTAGTGTTTTTATATGAATACACACACAGAAAGAGAGAGAGAGAGAGCGACAGACACACACACACACACACACACATACGGATGGACAGACGGGTGGACAGACAGATGGAAGAATGGAAGGACAGACAGATGGACAGATGGACAGACAAGTCATGTCACCCAAAGAGAAAAGCATGTTGCTTAGGTAGATACCATACACCCAAGGTTAATGTAAGAACTAAAATTTCTTCCCCAGAGTACATTCACACACACACACACACACACACACACACACACACACACACACACAGACACACATACTTGGGCAGCTTGGATCTTGGTAAACAGGTCAGCCTGGACTTCAGGGTTTTAATGAAATCACCTATGGCCTGTGGCGGGGAGAACAGCTCTGCTTCAGAGGCAGAATGGGCTGAATTCAGTGACGTACCTTAAACCTGACAGACTGGTGGCTTTCTTCCTGGTCTTTAAAGTCCAGCAGACAGACCTAAGCATTGTTTTCAGGAGCTGCGTGTGGAAGAGTCCTAAAAGCCCCAAGGAGCAGGACACTGGCACTGGCCATGTGTGCTCCTGTTTGCGTTAGGTCATTAGTCTGTTTGCTCAAGCATGCTTGCCTGAGTGCACACTGATATGTATTTAATGAGTTCCGTCTTCAACAGCTATTGAACATGCTTTATTATAGGCCGCGGCAGTATTAGGGGTGCATCTGACTAGATAAATCAGTTGTTACAGTTCATGTTAGGCTTGTGAATTGCAGTTACTCAGGGGAGGGAAATATGTATATGTTTATCTTTCGAATGTAAGAAATTACTTTTCTGACGTGAATAAGATCAGTTTCTTGATTAAACAGAAGTATTGGTTGAATTGAGTCCATATTGAAAAATATCAAATTCTAGAGCCAAAATAGGTTTCTTGTAGGACTTCTATAATAGAAATCAACTCTACCTAGACTGCTAAGTCTAGTAATTGTGGTCCATTTGAGCTGCTATGGCACAAGTGGGAATCTCTTCAGAATGCAGGTTTCTGGTCTCATAGGAATAAATTTTGTGTGCTGAGAGCAGGGCCTGCTAATCCACATTTTAATAAACCCAGGAGACGGACTTATGATTCAGCTTCAGAATCTGAGAAACTCCAGTCTGTTCCTTCTGTACTGGGTAATTTTCTTGGAGGTTGGCAAGCTTACTAACCCTGAGCCTAGAAGCAAGGATAGGCCCCTGGGAACCCCAACTCTACTCCTGGAACCAAGTTTTCTGTACACAGGACAGGTTCCAGGTCACAGTGACTCCATGGAAGACTGAGACGTTAAAGTATTCCCCAGTCCTTCACCTTACAAAGAAACTCCCACTGAAATTTGGTAGGGACTTGGAAGCCCTGAGGCGTCTTCACAGTCTTAGCAAGCCAAGTGCTATCAGCCCTGAGGAAGACCTCTGCTGGCTTCTCAGTGCAGACGGGATGGTCTGTGAGCCCTGGCCTCTCAGTTCCCACACCATGTCTTCTACACCTGTAGCTCTGTCTCCTTAGAAGATCGCATTCCCTGTAGAACCTTCGTTCCATAAGAAAGGGCACATAGGGGAAAATATGCCAAAACTACATGTACATAAGATGGTGTCTATCACAGAGGTATTTTTAAAATATGCCTCAAGGAAATTGACCTGGAATTTTGCAATCAAGATCTTGACTATTCCACATAATTACATTATGTAACTACTTCTCTGAAACAGTGTAGATTTCAAATATTTCATGCCAGGAGGACTATAAGTATGTGTGCATACTTGTTGGAACAGGACTCCAGGCGATTGGTTCAGAAATTAGAGTGATTATGTATCAAGTGGGTCTGTAGTACAAAACTCCACACAGCTCGCTTACTCATTATTTAGCAAGGATTGTGTTTTTAAAAGCGGAAAAAAAAACCTTAGCGATTAGCATTGCCGAGGCAGAAAGCTGTGGGGTCCTTGGAAGTGTTTGAACTTACAAGTTCAGCTTTCATTGTCTGGGCTTCCAGAATCCCTTAATTTGAAATCTTCCTTTTATGATTCCATGAGAATGGATGGCTCTGAATTCCTTTGAGTTTGGGTTTTTGTTTTCTCTGAACAGTACACAGCATTGAGTGTCTTACAGCACATTGGCAGCAAAATGGTTTCTGCTGTCCTAAAAAGCCAGGCCATCCCATCCCATGTGAAAAAACAAGTCCCTAACACCAGGAAACTCTTGTGTACCTTTGTGTGACTCTAGCCACAGGACAGCCGGGAAAGGCTGAGTTGTCTCACCCCACTTACAAGCTGACCAATTAGATTTCCACTGTTCCATGGCGGAAGACAGAAAACATGATGTTTTGGTCAGACAGAGAAGAGAATATTACTCACAGAATTGGAAAGGGTTGGAGGATCAGCACATACCTGTGCCCAAACTGAGTCTCAGACACACGTGAACAGTGCACAAAGGTCTGAGAGACACCTATGCATGCTATAAGTTGCTCTGTCCAAAGAAATCCAGAGTGTTTGGAACCTAGTGTTTTATACTGGGCCCCAAGCAAGCCTGTTTTCAAGGAAGCGAGAGATTCTCTATGCTCTGTGTCTACCCACGAGAAGACGTGAAGAGCAGCCAGTGCCCATGCGCACGGCTTCCTGGGTAGAGCAGACAAGACCCACGGAGGCCGATTCCCCGCAGTGACACCAGGGGCAGTGCACACTGAATGGATTTATTTGAGGCCTTTAGAGATGGTTTCAGCCGATAGTATCTCATTTCAGCAATGTTTAGTTGCTGTCACAGCTCTCTAGGAAACAGATCTTTTAACCAAGACCATGCCATTTAGAAAGTTCACTAATAATACAAAAGTCACAGAAACCTTTGTTTTTGTTTTTGTTTCGTTTTGTTTGCTTGCTTTGTTTTGTTTGCTGAATTTCCTCTAACCAATTGTATCAGCACCTAAAAAAAAAAACCTGAAGAGTTATTTGGGTTTTTTTTCTTTTTTTTCTTTTCTTTCTTTTTTCTTTTCTTTTTCCTTTTCTTTTTCTTTTTCTTTTTCTTTTTCTTTTTCTTTTTCTTTTTCTTTTTTTTCCACCATAGATAAAGAGTATAGAGACAAAGCTGTTCCAGGCTTAAATTCGTTGAAGGTCAGGTTCAAGACTGAATCCTTTGCTGGCGCTGAAGCAGAACCAGACATCATGGTATCTTTGTTCCTGACCTCACTTTGGTTTTGTTTTGTTTTTCTTTTGTCTCCTCCCCCATGTTTGTTTTTGCATCTCTCTCCTTTTCCTGTAATTTGACTTTGACATTGATTGGCCAAGGGAAACATTTTATTTTATTTAACATTTGAATTACTTTAATGTCTAAAGGTGCATAGATAAGAGGTGGGGGAGGGGTCTCCCTATTGACTGGCTTCTTAGTTAACCAGAGTGCTGAACCTCTCGCCAGGAATCAGCGTTAGGGATCCCAGCCAGGCCTTTTGCTGTAAAGGTAGCCTGTCCCCTCATAAAGGAGCCTTTCACAGCCTGTGTGCTCTGCTCTCTTTATGCAGTGTCCTCTGAATTTCCTTTTGCACTGATGCTTTTTCTCAGGGCAGAGGTGGTGAGCTTGACTTAGCTGCCTATGCAAGTGATTACAACTAATTCATTGCCAGAGTAGCATCTGAATTGTAGACCGGCTGTGGGGACTCACACCCATGTCAGCCAGCCTCACTTGTCTTGTCCCACAGTACCACAGCTCAATGCTTTAATTCAGGTTTGAGTGTTACCACTGTCGGGCTGTGTGCTGGATTGATTTGCTTACAGAAAGTAATGGCAGATGCTGCTGACAACACTCCAGCATATTTATTTCTTAATCCTCAAAGAACTCATGTGGAGTCCCTTAGCTGAGGATTAGAGTGAGGAGCCACACACCTGACTGTAAGCAACATTTCAGCTCACATCACACTGCAAGAGTCCCCACTCTACTCTGTGCTTTGGGAATGTACTTCACAGTGTGAGGGCACCGAGCGCACCATCATTATCCTGTCAACTCCTGCTGAACACCGCAGTGGCTGGAAGAAGTTTTCTATTTAACAATACTGCAGTGGACACCTTGCATATAAGGGTAGTTTTGGGGGATAAGTTAATTGGCCTGGACAGTTGTGACACTATTTCAACAGTATATAATATTATTATAAAAACTGCATATTATATATGGTAATCATACTATACTAAATATATAATTAATATAAAGTATCTTATAGTACATCGTCTAGTATAGTGCTGTAAGACAATGTTTGTAGGACTTGGGAGATGGTTGAGAGCTCATGGTGGCATTGCTTCTGCAGAGGCCCTTAGCTTGGTTCCAAGCATCTACCTCTGGAGGCTGACAGGTGATTGATGCCCCGGGCCTCTGTGGTCACGTGCGCTACACACACACACACACACACACACACACACACACACACACACACGTGCGCGCGCGCTCGCGTAGCCCTCGAGCTCTGTCTGAACTGACCCAGGGCCTTGTGCAGACCATGACAGTCAGTGCTCTTCACGGAGTTACAGCTTCACCTTTACTTTCTCTGAACACAGGGAAACGAGATGTTTTCACATATATTTTATTTATAATATTTCCATTAATTTTATGTGTCCTTGAGTTATCTATTAAATAACACTTTTATTTTTTTAAAGGTATTGTACGATATCTGTAAGTCTATCTAATTAGAACAATGATGTTTTAAAGTGTTCTTTTGTCTGTGGTCTGGTCTGCTGACAAGAAGGACACGGTCCTCTTATAGCATGAGCTTAACCGAGGTTCCCTCCTTTTCTCTCCCTCACACTGTAGCAAATTTTGAGAAAATAATCACTCTACATCTAGATCCAGTTGAATTTCTACTTTTTTCTTGGTAAATTTTAAAATATCCATTTAAAAGTTTTAATTTTTAAAAAATCCGTGTAATACACCTGTTTCGTTGTGATACGTGAAAAGAAGTTGAGGTTTTCTAAACTCTTAATCACTTGTCTCAGAAATCACTGATCATATACTTCATACTGTGTCATCCATGCTGGGGTCTGTTTGGAGGATATGTGCTCTATTGCTCTAATGTAGTTTTGATCAGTCTTAGAAATTGAAATATTGAAACTTTGTAATATGTCCTAATATATAGGCAAATCTGATCATGAAATGATCTTCCTCGAATTCAAAGAAGTATTTTACTTAAACACAGTGTAGTCATTCTGAGTTCTAGCAGATGGAGGGTCTTCCCTGTAATTCCTGTCAGCCGTTATTGCTATAAATGGCAGTAATTGTTTTTTGAATGGTTTGCCATAGTGGACCACCTCACACACATTTTACACCATTTTACACAGCCTTTCTCCAGCTCCTGTCTCTTCCCTCAGTCACCAGCAAGGGATATTTTGAATCTAAAAATAGACTGTAGACTTTATACTTCCAGCTGCTCTCCCTCGGCCACAGCAATGCCCTGACCTACACACCTAACCAAGCCCTGCATTCTGACTTGGTTACTCAACCTTTGCCCTATAGGTATCTTGAATTTAATGGTTCTTGCTGTGTACTGTTCAGTGTCTAATGTTCCACAGTATCCGTTCCCTATCTCTTTCCTCTGAGTTGCAACAGTCTGAAAATGTTCCCAGGTATTGTCAGATATCTCCTGGGGAACAAAATCCTCCCCAGTCAGAATCACTGATTTATATCAAAGTAGTCAGCCAGCATGCAGCATAATACATTTATTTAACTTCAATTTATATTATTATGTGATCTAAGTAATAAATCAGGTCAAATCTAGAGCAATCCAATTAATTGCATAATGGTTCACTCTTAACAGGGTTTGGAAAAACCAACCCAGCCAGTTCTGCCTGGCTCTGTGATTGAAACACGCCTGTAATGAGAGGCGAGGTGCCAAATCTACACAGCACGGCAGCTCTAAGCTGATTTTCTTCCATTTTGCCTCCTTTGATAAGGAACTTAAAATTTGTCTGTTTGACCATATGATACTTATAAATTCATTATCCTCCAAATTTGATTGTTACATTTTGAGGTTTTTGAGACATCCCACTTCCTAACTCCATAGTTCTTGGAATCCTCCTGTCTTTGATGTCAGCCTAAAACCGTGCTGTCAGCCACAGTTAGCTCAGAAGGCTTTTACAGGGGGTAATGAGGCCAATGTTGCCGTTTCAATTAGCTTCACAGAAGAAAGCCCCAGCTTCCCCACAGCAGACTAAACTGCTAACGCTGGCACCACACTCAGTCAGTGGCCGAAGGGTGAGGAGAGAGAGCCGAGGGCCTGCAGCTCAGTGCTCCCAGCAACCAGCAGCAGTTCTGTCTGATGAGCCACCTTAGCTAGTTCACTGCAGAAACACCACACGTGGGGCTCCAATCAGAGTGGCCTTCCCGTCTCGTAAGACCATTGAGAGCAAGACTTGACTCTTCCATTGGTAAAAATGCATGCATGTATAGTTGCACAAGATACTGCACAAACTTTTAATTTTGTTTTAAAACTTCTAATCCTAACTATCTTAAGAAGGTTCATTTTATCCATGTGTGAGGTTGTTTTGTAATAGTCTACTTTGAAGACTGCTCTGGAGGTCACACATTGGGCAGACTACGTAAATATATTGGCCTTATCCAGAAGTCTACTTATTAGGATGGGAAGAATCTTTTTAAATATCTTTATTTATTGACATTGTAGGTGCTTGTATGTGGGCAAACGCATGTCACGCTGCCTGCATGAAGACAAGAGGACAACTTAAGGCCATCACTTCTCTCCTTCCACCATGTGAGCAAGGGGATAGAGGTTGGCAGCCTTAGTGTTAAATGCTTTTACCCACTGAGCCATCTCACTGATGAAGAATGGAAAGATTCCTATGTATCATGAAATGTAGATTGCGTTTTATGTCTTCTGCTTGATCTTTGTTTTGTATTATCAAAAGTTGCATTCACAGAGACCTCTAGGGCTCTCCCGTAGTTTTAATTTGTGTGTAGTGAGACGTCACTGTGGAAACAAGGCCACATGCATCCAAATATGACACACAGTTCAGCTTTTGGAGTATTCACGCTTGTTACTGCTGCTGGGTCCACCCTGTAGACGTGAGCAGATTCTGCTAGACATAGGACAACGCAGTGTGGGTTTGATGTCATCTATTTCACAGTCTCCTCCTCACTGTGCCCTACATTTACCTGCTGACTTGTCAAGAGACTTTTTTATTTCAGACAAGGCAAGGAACATCCTCCTCCTATGCTGAACATAGTCTCAGGTTCTGTCATTTCAAATGTAGCCATCACATGCAGTCAGCTTTAGTAGCTCATGAAGAAAACATTCCTTAGAAGTGGTATTGATTGGGTTAGAGAGAGAGCTCAGCAGTAGAAAGTGCTTGTCACTCTTCAAGAGGAGTGGAGTTCAGTTCTGAGTACCTGTGTTGGGCTGTTCACAACAGCTGGTAATTCCAGTTCTAGGGATCCAGGGATTCAACACCTGTGTTCTGGTTTCCAGTGGCAACTGTATTCACATAAACAACTCCACCCACCCATAAACACGTAATCTTTAAAAAGAAAACAAATCTTTTAAAAAAAAATTGATACAAATTTGTCTTAGGATTTCTATTTCTGGACCAAGAAGCAAGTTGGGGAGGAAAGGGTTTATTCAACTTACACTTCCACATTGCTGTTCATAACCAAAGGAAGTCAGGACTGGAACTCAAGCAGGTCAGGAAGCAGGAGCTGATGCAGAGGCAATGGAAGGATGTTACTTACTGGCTTGCTTCCCCTGCCTTGCTCTGCTTGTTTTTTTATAGAACCCAAGACCACCAGCCCAGGGATCACTGAGAAAATGCCCCACAGATGGATCTCATGGAGGCATTTCCTCAACCAAAGCTCCTTTCTCTGTGATAACTCTAGCCTATGTCAAGTTGACACACAAAACCAGACAGTAGAAAACTTGACCTCAGGAAAGGCCTCCTCCTAAACACAGGGAGGCTCAGCTGAGCACCAGTGGGCAGGCCAGGCAAGCTGGGCAGGCTGAGCAGGCTGTACCCAAACCCAAGTCTGTCATCACGTTTCTGCTCATTGACAGCATGGACACAGGAGCACGTGGACCCTGACTTTGGGCCTTCTGTTTTCAATTTTGCTTTGTACACTTGACATTGCATGGCTGCCACCACGGTTCCTCAGCTGCCAAGTGACTGGGCATGTAGAGTCTTCCATTCCCAAGTATTCACATCCGTCCGGGATTCTGGTATTTTTGAGGAGGCTTTGTGGGCTTCGTGCTTTGGGGAAATTGCTTCACTGATGCCTCACAATGGCTCCATGAAGCACACACTTATTCCTCTTGTCACCATGTAGATAAGAAAGATGAGGAAAAGGCTGGTTAGCAGCTCAGGACACCAGGCTGAGACAGAGCCAGCTCTTGAATCAGGTCTATGTGAGTCCAGAGCCTGTGTCTGCTGTGCCACACTGGATCTGAGGAGTCAGAATCTCCATGGCTTGTGTTGTTGTTTTTGTTGTTGTTGTTGTTGTTGTTGTTTCCAACTTTGTATGATGTTATTTCTGTATCATGCTTGCTTCAAAAAAAACAAATAAATAAAAATGATATCGAAATACTGATCATTTCATCTGAACTTAGATTCCTAGAGTGTAGCCCACTTGGTCTAACTTACCCAAGAGCGGGGCTTTTATCGCCAGCTTTCTTGGATCTCGAATTTGGAACTCAAGACCCATTCCTGTCTTGACTCATCGTATTCTACTCTCTGTGATATTTGGGGGACATACAACATGTTCAATAATGTTTTAAAGAATGCAGTTTACACCACTTCCTTTCGAAGACTTCAAATATAAAATGATAGAGAGTATCAGACTGTGATTACACTGAGGGTTTCAGTAACCTCATAACCCACAAGAATAAAACACCAGGAAAAAAGTCAGCTACGGCCATCCAGAATCTCTTTTGCTGTTTCCATTTTTGCAGCAGGTTGATGGAAGGAATCCAGTTAGGCCGACACGTTTATAGAGGATGCTTTAAGGCTCGCATAAGCCTCGTGTTGTTTCACTGTTTTTATTTATTTTTTTTTTATGGAGAAGTATTTTTTTTCTATTGAGGGAGAAACCCTTGATAAATCCATGGTTGTTTATGAACAGATGCCCTAGTTAATTTTTAATACTGTTGTGTGTTTTTAATGCATCTAATCACAGAAAACTGTGTCGGGGAGAAAGGAAAGTTCAGTCTTGGCTTTCTGACAGCAGGAAATCAACTTACGCGTGTCGTGACAGACAGGCTTTCTCACATTCCCCCACACGTGCTCGCACATGCACACGGTGGTTCCCAGCGTGAACCTGGTCACACAGTGGCACTCCAGCCAAATGCTAAGCATGTGTCAGGATGTGGTGTAATGACAACAGCGTGACACAATGCTGTGTCATTTATTCTGACAGAGGAAGGGAAGCCAAGGGACAGCCAGTCATGAAACACAAGTCACCCCTTCCAGAAGTGTGAGATCTGAGTCCTGGGGTGAAACACAGGATTTATTCCAGTGCTACTTCCTTGTCATTGGTGAATTGATGGGTGGATGCACTTTTGTTCACCTATATAAGAGAAAGGAAGCTAACAGAAAATTGTAATTATCAGGTAAAAATATCAATATTTGATTAGTTCTGCCTTATAGGTCAAAATTCATTAAAATTACATCGGCAAAGCATAGAATTATATTTAAAAGAAAATACTTTAAAAAAACCTTCCTTGGGTTTCTGCTTTTGTGTTAAAGACTATCGTGTCTTTTATCGTGTAAAAAGATGTAACTTTCAGGGTAAAACACCCTGGTGCAAATAACTAACTTATGAATCTAATATTTTTTATTGTATCGATGAGTTCTGGGCTGAGAGGGAAATTCCACCAGAAATGGGAATGAGAGAAATGTCTGAATCCATCGATATTTTTTACCTGTAGACAGAAGCCAGTTCTGGGGGGAGGTGGTTAGATGACGAGATTCTCCTGTGTTTAAGAGAATCAGCTTCTCAGGAGTGAGTTCAGACTATGGCTGTAACTAAGCATGCTGGGTGTGATCTGTTTATATCACTGTTCTAAAACTGAAATTAGCTATTGCATTCCTGCGCAAGCTGGAGAGTGTTTGAGATTACCCTTCTAAAAATGTCATACTAAATAAATAGCATTTTCAAATAATGACGGAAACTGTGGCATTTCATCTGGTGTCTGGCCTTGAAGGTATGCCCATGGGGCTTAGTGGGAATAAAAGGGAGATGTTTCCTATCAGAACAGCCATCTGCAGACCCAGGTGCCCCCATCACTTTTCCTTCGATCAGTAGGGTGTTGGATATGCAATCAGGCAATCAGTACAGTTCTCAGAGGCAGTAACAGCCACAGCTTTGAAGGACATTTCTGCAGGCCATGGAGAAGGCCATGGAAGTGCTTGTGCTCCTACCAGAGGACACAGCTATCACACCCGGGTGCTTACAAGTTGGACTGACTGGGCAGTGCCTAATATTCACTGCCAAAGTTTGTTTCCTTAGAGCTCAGTTTATCTGAAGTGGCCAAGCTCCAGGGGTCGACCTTTCCTTTCTTCAGATGTGTTAATATCACAGATTAAGCTCTGTAATTGGTCTCAGTCCAGTGGCTAGTCCAGCAGACCTAAGAATGTCAACACCCTCAGCTCAGTGCCTGCGGGAGAGTCTTACTAACTCTATCTGCACATTGCATTCGGAGACTAGGTCCACCTCAGTGTTGCCCTGCTTACCAAGAGATCAAAACCTAGATGTGGGCTCAATCGTTCTTGTGTGCACGCTCACGACTGTCTGTACTACTCCGTGGGAAATTCACACTCCTCTTTCCCTAATGATCTTAAATTGATTTCTTTTCTGCCTTACAAACTGTTGATGAGTGTCATCTTAATATTATAAAACTATTATAGGGACGAAAAGATGTGGGCCTGGTAAGATGGCTCAGTTGATAAAGCCTTTGCCTTTCCAGTATGAAGACCTGTGTGTGCATCCACTTCACTGGGCTCTGCAGGGCAGACCTGCAACCTGATCCTGGGCAAGGCAGAGACAGGAGGATCCCTGGAGCTTTCTGACTAATCTAGCCTGTCACCTGTCTTTTACTGCTTTGTGGGCTCTTCTTTCTTCCACCCACTCTACGCTTTTTCTTTCTTTCAGTCCTTTAGCACTAGATAAGAGAGAGAAAAAGACCAGAGGAAAGGAGAGAGATCCCTGCATAGTCAGGGGTTGGGAGAGGGGCAACTACTTCCTGCTGATTAGGGCCATCAAGTTCCTTGGGGCAAGTTTGGTCTTCACTGTCGGGAGATCTAACTTCTTCTCTACTCACAACTACTTAACAAATCGCAACCAACAACCAACCAACAACCCACCTATCAGAGCTTTTAGCATTGATATACTTTAAAAAGTTTCTAGAGTTCCAAATGTCACACAATCACAGAAACTACCTGCATCTGAGAAACTCACGCCCCTGCTGGGGCACGAGGCAAACCCTAGCTGTGTGCCCAAGCAGCCTCTTCCCCACCTCTGGGGTTAAAGTAAAAGCTCATTCTTAGACTATTTCTGTGGGTTTTAAAGAAACTAAAATGCCACAATTGTCACTACACTAGGCAAACTGGCATACTCTTCATTCAGTGACAGACCCTGCCTTTAATTAATTAATTAATTAACTAATTAATTAGAGAAGAGATGGAGGAGGACACCTGAAGTGGTCCTCTGGCCTCCCTGTGTGCACCCTTACATACATACTCATACATACACAAATGTGCACATGCATACACCACACACAGAAAACAAAGAAAATGTGGCCCTTTTGTTTATAGTGTGTATTGTGCCTAGGAAAGAGGACTCTTCCTCACAGATTGAAGAGCCCCAGGTAAAATACAAACCACTGCAATTCTGGTAAGGTCAGGAATGATGACAAGTAGTGACCAAATGACTGTCCTCGTAAAATGCTAACATTTTGCTGTTAGTGAAATCTGTTCTATAAAGCATCTGTTATCCAGACATTAAAGAATAGCATTCCTGATATTACTCTAAATGCTCCCAAATACTTGATTGGATCCACATTTGCTGATGAGAGCTTTTAATGAAAGACAAAGAAAGCTACTCTAAATGATAAAAGTTACTTATTTGAAATAAAAATATCTCCTTAGTTGTAAAATTCTGTATGCATTTCAACATGAGAAATAAGAAAAAGAATATAAGTTAATGATTGTTTTTTTCTTCAAAATCTTGCAAAAGTATTACATCAAGGAGAAAAGACTAGAAAAGGGATCAGGGAGGGAGGCTGAGCGGGTCCTTCTGCTGTCCAAAATAAAAGCTGACATCAACTTGCAGTAGATGTCAGGGAAATTCCTGAGTGTTTAGTATGCAATTTAATTACAAAAATTGATGAATTAGAAAAGGAAAACCTACCTCATGTTCCATTAGCAGCTTTAAAATAAGCAATAACTAAGAATGAACATAAAAAGAGGTATAACAGATAATCTAAAGATTGTGAAATTATTTGGGCAGAAATGAGGTATAACAGGAAGACATTCTGTGCTCGCTAGAAAGAATGATTAGTATTTTAGAAATGTCTATAACATTCTGAAACAACCCAGCAATTACTGCAATTGAACTCAGAGTCATTGGGGGGTCTTCTCATAATGTGATAAAGTAAAAGTTTGTGTGTGGATACGTGAGCAGCAAAAGCAGCCGATAAATTAGAACAGCTGGCACTCCCCAGAATATAAGCTGTTAACGTAAAAGAAGATTTAACCAACATAAAGTATAAAGGTGTGTGAAGTCAAAGCATAAATACAAGAGTACAGTGGCATTTGCACTATCCAATTGGTTTCAAATAGCAATCACAGATTCTTTGCATATTTCCCTGAATAGTATTTGTATGAAAATGTCCACATTTGCCTAAGCAAAGAAGTCAAGGGCAAGAAGCTCCCTGGTCTGCAGGGAAGAAATTCCTTTACTCTCTGGGCTCTGCTAACTGCTTTAGCCTCTTTTGTTAATGTTGATGATGGTAATCTATGGGTATAGAGGAGGTGGGTGTTGTTGGACTCATTGTTCCTAACTCTGAAATTCTACTTAAGACTCCACCAAAACTCAACAATATACCTTTCTTAAGGTATATTGGAGATGCAGGATCTGGAACCAGGTAACCGAACTCTTGTGTTCCTTTATATTAAAATCTGTCTTAAACTGTCAGTGGATCTTACTGCATCACGTGTTAATTGGAACAACACTGGGACACTGGACCATGCAGACCTCCACCATGCAGGCATCTTCATACAGAACCTGAGGTTCCATTATTGTATCTCTACTGGCCTGAGAAAGCCTTTAACCACTAAACACCTATGGAATCCTCAGTAGCCGATATATCCTTTTCATGTTTATGATTTCCATTTGAAAGCCTGCCTTTTGTCACTAATGAAGAACACTGACAGGCAGTTTTGAAATGACAGACTTCATTTTAGTGAAAAATCAGTCAGCCGAATACCGAGTCTGCATAAGCCCAGTGTCAGGAAAAGTGATGGTCAGTGAAGAAAACCGACAGGACCTCTGGTGCTCCAGCTGCACCAGTGGCCTCCAGACCTCTGTCCCTCTCCCTTGGCACCAGGGGTGTGTGTGTATCCTCGCCCTCAAGGTACTCTGAGCATCACTGTACCGTGGCTTGGAGTAGAGCTTTTAATAAAATGACTTCATCAAGGATACACTTGGTAAACTAGCTAGTTTTCCTCACTGCAATAACATGGTATAAAAAGTTCAAGATCTGCTCTTTCTGGTGCATGCCAAAGTCTTACTCAAAACCATGGTACCACAGTGAAAAAGACAGATGAGGTCAAAGCATTATCCTGAGAGTTATTTTAGTTTCCTTAATATCCTAGAGGAGCTTTTGGGGGTCCTGGAGACCTTCCCCCATGTTTTGAGCTGAATCTAGGTTTGACAAGGGCTAGCAGGTCACCTTGTGTGCCTCAGTTTGGGGCAGAGCAATGGCTTCTGGGAGTGCACTGAGCACCTGCTCAGCATCCCTCTGGAGACTGGCTTTTATGTACCAGTTGTTCTTTCCAGTAAGTGTGTTTGTACTTCTCCCATGTATGTAGCTGCTTGCTACATTATCTTCTGTTTTAATTTTTAAAATATTACATCAAGAACTGGAGAGAGGTCTCAGCAGTTGAAACTGTTCTGCTCCTGCTGACTTTTGCTCCTAGCACCAGCATCCTCCGTTCATCCACATGCAACCCCGGCTCTATGGTGTCTGACGCCACCTTCTGGACTTTCTGGGTACTGCATGCATATGCACAGACCTATATACATAAACACACACACACCCTTGTATATACCCATGATTTTAAAAATAAGTAAATAAAAATAAAAATTTGCAGCAGCGATTGCAGCAGCGATTCCTATCCTATATATTTACATTTAGCAAGATCTTTCTTGTTCAATGCCATTATATCTTCTAGAAAGGTCTGTTGTGCTATTTATATATCTAACTCCTATACCATAACTGCTAGATGACACTGGAGTCTTTCTTCCAGGATTAATACACATCTGTGTGGATTCTGAATTTTCACTATTGTAACTATTTCCTTAAAGAAGGTCACTCTGGGTTCTAAGTTTTCTTCTGATTTTCTGTGATGTGGCTTTCCAACCTTACATCTCGGTGTGGTTCTAACCTCTCGTTCCCTCTCTGGGGGAGATTCGGACACATATGCACCCAAATCTTCTAAGACATAAAAATTTTGGTTAGGAAATTCTGTTTCTGGGGGTTGTCATATGGGTCACTTGGCCATCAGGAAGGACTCAAAGATGGGTGTACAGTTGTGTCCTGTGCGCCACTGTTCACAGAAGCAGGACCCAGAGAGAGCAGCCTCAGGTTTTCCCACTTCTGGCAGCTTTGTTCACACCCTGAGGGAGGAGTCAGGCTCCTCATGCATGCGAGGGAAGTGCCGCCTTAAACAGGCCACGCCAGAGTGGCAGTGTCATAATTTACTATGACATTGGAACTTAGTTGTTCACTCTGGCCTTAACCTAACTCTACAGAGTTTTGAACTCCAGCATCACGTAGACAGATGATAAGTGATTATCAGTGCAAGTTTTGATATCTTTTCATGATTAACTCATTATTTTGTATCCTAATTTCAATTAAATTATACATTTTACACAATTATATTTATCAAATGGGTGATAGGAATATAGGTGATTCTTATTTTCTTTGAATATTTTTTCTTGTCTACTAGAGAAAGATGTGTTGGTACAAGAAAAATCAGAAAAGTTGGAGGGTGTAATTTGAAATCTCATCTCGAATTAGCTGTCAGGACAGGCCAACATGGAAGAGCAGCTGTTGCATTTGACACAGTAGTCATGGGGAGGCTCAGTCTGGCCTCCAGATGTGCTTCAGCGGGACCTGGGACTGTGACACATTGACCTCACAGAGTAACTAAAGTCTCCAAGCAGCTGATTTGATCTGCTGTTGGCAATGACTATTATAGAATAGAGTATTGCAGTCCTGAATAGGCAGTCTGCGCAGGCAGCAGACCAGCCCCAGCTGGATAGTTCTGGTGGCGCCCCATTCTCTCTCAGCAGCTGCCTTGACCATACACCATGGATAAAGACACACTTTTGCCCAAATACCTGGCCCAGAGTTCTTCTTCTCCTCAGCTTTCCTGTTTCAAACTCTGCCTTCTTCTCTCTTGCTCTGGGCTTTGGCAAAGCCCGCCTGACAGGTAGTGAGGCTGTGTGTGCTCAGCCCTACTCCTGCCTCCTCGCAGTATCAACTGTGAGGAGCTGCTTAGATTTGTGTGTTCTGCTCTTATGTGAGGCTGCACTCCAGAATTTCTGGTTCTGGCTGGCTGGCATGGGCCCCAGAAACCACATTTTCTGATCCCTGAGCCACACCACCATCAAATTAGTGTGATCAGAGAGAGCCGGCCAATGCAAGGGGGTCACAGCCTACCACATGGTTTACTGGAATTTGGAAATTGTATGGCGCTATCTTTAAGACCGCCTGTCTCTTGGAGGAAACTAGGTGGCAGAGGGGACAGGCCTGACAGCATTGGTACAAATAGTCTTTCTAGTAGTGGTGGTAGTTACAATGGCTGCAGCACTGTAGCCATTGTGATAATTAATAATGAAGTCAGTAAATAACCAAGGACTGTTTCACCTTCCATGTCATGACAAAATTCATGAACATGGTCATGGCACGAAAGAATCAAGACTTGGGGTTCAGCCCAGGGGAGATGGTTCGCTGGCCAAAGTGACTGGGCCACAAGTGTGAAGACCAGAGTTCAGAACTCTAGAAACCCACATAAACACTGGTGGGCGTGGCAGCTCGCTTGCCTCTCCAGCCTGTAACGATGGAGACATGGAAACCCTGAGCGAGCTGGATAGGATAGCAAGGCCAGCCACAGGGTTGGCTCTGGGCAAAATGGAGAGAAATAAAAGGGAAATTTGGTAGTTAGAATGGTTATAGCTGACAACCTTGGGAACACACACTCACACACACACACAAAACAAACAAACAAACAAACAGAAAAGATGGGAAACTCTGAGATACAAGAGAACCACATAAGGCCATGAGTTTGGAAGATGTCTTTTAAATATAACATTTAAAAGACATTTTAAGCATCCGCAGTAACTGTCCCACACCTCACAGCTCGCGAGAGTTGCACCCTCCTCTCCTGCGGGTATTATTTGTCTTTGGCTAATAGTTTCAGCCAAGTCATTTTTATAGCCCTGCATATTATCAAACGGGTTTTTATTGCTCAATCTACCTACTCCCTTTCTCAACCTATTGCATTCATCCCGACTTTAGAGGCCAAGTGTAAACTGAAATGTAGATAAAAGAGATGGTGTTCTTTTTTTCTAAAAAGCCCATTTGTGTTTTTCCTTCTCGTGTTAAATTATGAATTCAGTAATTGGTGTTAATGAGGCGCTGGTGCTGTGCTCTCAGACATGCTGGCTTATTCATGCCTCTAGAGCCATCTTCATCCACCCTTCATTCTTCAAACACCAGACCTGTAATTATGCCAGAAGCCATCCAAGCCAGAGAATATTTTGCATTTCCTTATTGCTACCTACAGAGATTAAGGCTGAAGAAAATGTTGGACTTGAAAAACTAATTTTAACCCCATTTTGGTGGACAACTCAATAAGACAAAATTAGAGGTATCTGAATCACAGATTTCAAAGTTTATTGAAACACCTCTAAATCATCTGAGCTGACTGTTGGCTCTAGTGCTGACAGATTTTGCAGATCATGTAGATCTAAGATTCAAAATGAAGATGTCCTTGTTTGCACAGGCCTGATGCCCGTCCTCGTTTCTCTGCCCCAGTGCTTTGTCTGGCTACCAAACGCTTCTGCTGCTGACCTGAGTATTAGCCTAAGCTCCCAGAGTTCTCCTGTTTATCTTCTTTGCTCGCTGCTTTAGGGACAGTGTTCTTGCAGATTCATTGGCACACCAACTCTGTACTTGTGCCTGGAGCAGGAGGATAGATACATTTTGTTTTGTATGGAAAAAAAAAATCTTGGCCCAAGGTTTGTGTTGAAAACGCCCGTCTTTGTTTGCAGCCAAGTGTTAATCTTTCTAAAAATGTCCCTCACCCTGAAGGACAGCCAAAAGGCAGCACCCTATTAGAACCTTGGGTTCAGATTGCAAATGTGTTTGGCTATCTCTGTTGAGGTTCAGATTTTCTTGGAATTATTTTAAGTATTTGTGTGGGAGAACTGATTATTTACTAGCTCTCTATGGATGAATATCCACTAATGAATACCTTGGCTGAGGGCTGTTAGCTCTCGGGCTCCTGTGAGTACCGAGCAAACGTGTTTTGCCCCAGTGAAGAACATTGTCCCAGAAGCTGTCTGCCTTAGGACTAGGAAATAAATTGAAGCTGAGTTTTAGATTCACATTTAGTTCTTTCAGTAGAAGAACTGGAAAGTTCTTGGGATGTAGCCCATGTCCTGTGCTCCCTCCATCTTTTTCCTTTTGTAGATTCTGTTTTCAGATGACTTATGTTTAAAGTGGAGACCAGCTGGGTGACACAGAGGAAGTGCCCATGTCAGAGTGGGGCTGCCTGGGACTGTCATATTTAGCTCATGCTCTGGACAAGTCGAGTGATTTCTCTAATGCTGGAGCAATGGACGAGGAAGTGAAAAGCAAGGTCATTAGTAAACCATTTTCCAGCAGAAGGAATGTGTGGACGTGTGAGCTCTGCCACAAGACGCCAGGACAGCATCACACAGACGCACCCCTGCCCCCCAACCCCCGCCCCCTGCAGCCTGCCTGCTTTGTGCTCTGTATGTTCAAGCCCAATGTCAACAAAACGTTATGCTTATTCAGAAGTCGTTTTTAACAATCAAGGCTTTAGTTTCCTATCCTTTCTTTCTTCCATGTTTCTCTGCACCACTCCAATCCACTTTTTGAAAAATATGGGTTAATTATTGATGTTTACCATACAGTAGTTTTTAGTCAATTCTTCTATGCAGTCTATGAATTCCAACCTAAGTATTGTCTTGTTCCTGATTTTAGTGGAATTGCTTTAAATTTCTCACCATTTAATTTGATATTTGGCTTGGCTTACTTACTGTATATTGCCTTTATTGTGTTTAGGTATGTACCCTGTATCCCTGGTCTCTTCAAGTCTTTTATCATAAAGGAGTACTGGATTTTGTCAAAGACGTTTTCAGCATTGAATGAGATCATCATGTGTTTTTTTTTCTTTCACTTTGTTTATATGGAATATTACATCATGGATTTTTGTATGTTTAGCCATCCCTTCATCTCTAGGATGAAGCCTACTTGATCATGGTGGATGATGTTTTTGATATGTCCTTGGATTCAGTTTACGGGTATTTTATTGAGTATTTTTACATCAATGTTCATAAGGGAAATTGATATGAAATTCTCTTTCTTGATTGAGTCTTTGTGTGGCTTAGGTATCAGGGTGACTGTGGCCTCAGAAAATGAGTTTGGCAGTGTTCCTTCTGGTTCTATTTTGCGATCGTATTCTTTTAATTTTAGGGCACAGTTCCAATATCAGAGCCATAGAACCTGAGCACACATCTTCTCTGAGTACAGAGGAGCTCCGAGGCTCTTGTGCAGGCTGCCCAAGGCCTTCTGATTGGTGTGCCAGCTAGCACCTGGTGAGCAGCCCTAGAAGGGTTTGAGTGAGCCTCACCTTGGGGATCCTATCCAATGGAAGAGGAAGAAGAACTCAGTGCAGTGACCTTGTAACTGTACTGTAGACCAGGCTGGCTTTGAACTCAGAAATCTGCCTGCCTCTGCCTCCCAAGTGCTGGGATTAAAGGTGTGCACCACTACCGCCAGGTTATTCACAAACAGTATTGCTCTTCAAAATGTACAATTTAGCGTGTATAATGTATTCAATTCAATTGTAATATGTTCCTGGAGTTGTGTCACTACTACCAATCTGATATTTCCTTCTTCCGGCAAAGAAATCCAGAGTGTCACTTTCAGCCCTGCTCCCAGGCCTGGGCAGCTCCTGGTCTGTCTTATGACAGCTTAGGTCAGCAGATTATGGGAATTTTGTGTAAGAGAAATTCTTGAACCATGTGTTTTCTTTGCCATTCACCAGCAGATGGAAATCTGAGTTGTTCTGCTTTATGACTGCTATGAATGCTACTGCTGCAAATATCGGGTGCAAATCTCTGTGTGGACATACATACCCATTTTCCTTGAGTATATACATTGACAGTGAAAGAGCTGACATATGTTAACATCACATTTAGCTGCTGAGGCATTGCCAGCCTGTTTCCCCAAACAACCACAATGTTTAGATTCCTATCAGCAGCTCACGAGGACTCCGAGCTCTCTCCATTCTTGCCTTGTTTTTAATCTGTCTTTTTCATGGTAGCCATTCTAGTGGATATGAAGAAATATTTGTCTTCTATCCTAGAATTATTTTTCCTTTTTTCCATGATAAAATACCACTACAAAAGAAACTTCAAGAGAGAAAGTGTGCCGGGTGTGGTGGTGCACGCCTTTAATTCTAGCACTTTGGAAGCAGAGGCAGGAGGATCTCTACGGGCTTGAGGTCAGCCTGGTCTACATAGTGAGTATCAGTACAGCCAGGGCTACATAGAGAGACTCCAAAGAGAGAGCAGGGTGGATCAGGACTATTTGACTCACTAGTCCATGTTATCACTGCAGGAAAGTCAAGGCTCCTCCCACACACAGTCAGAGCAGCAGGAGAGTTCATGCACCGTGCTTGGCACCTCCCACCCTCACACAGCCCAGTACTCAGCCTAGGGGATGGAGTCACCCAAAGTGGTCCAGCTCTGACAATCCCTCAAAGACAAGCTCACAAGCCAACGTGAGTTAGACAATCAGACTCTTGTTGAGACTCTTTTCCCAAAGGATTCTAGATTGTATCAAGTCAACAGTTAAAGACTGTCTGCTCACACTTCCTATGGGCTGTCCTTTCCTAACTTAGATAAAGAGAATGCATTTCAGACACACACTTGTTATGTATGATGCGCTAACCTGTTCCTCCCTCCTGGGCTTTGCCTGCTCTTTCATGCAGATCTTATCTGAGACAAAGAAGTTTTTAATATTGATGAAGTCAAACTTGCTTATGTTGATTTACTTACTATCTTTTAGGTATCATTCCTGTAAAGGCTTTGAAACATTCAAGCTTCACTCCTGTATTTTCTTCGAAGCATTAACACTTAAACAATTAGCATTTAGCTCCACTATTTAGTGTAGTGAATTTTTTCCTGTGTAGTGTGAGCGAGAGCCTTATTCTTTTGCATATGTGTATCTCTGTGAGTTTTACAGTAGCTACCTCAGCAACAGATAGAGAATACCTTGCTGAAAGTCATGTTTTATGAACTTCTTGGGACATGAAAGATTGGACACTTAAACCTAATTACCAGAAAGTTCCCATGTATTTTTTTCTCTCTCTCTCTTTGCAAGCTCTTAAACTCCATACACTGGGAATGTCCAAAGAACACATTGAGACAGTGCACTTCTGGGAATGTTATGCAATTCTCTTCTGCCAAATGTTTATAAGCAGATCCACTGTGCCTCCAGGAGATCTTTGAGTGAAATATAGTCCTAGGAAAAACCGTGTGACACCATTCTCAAGGCTCTGTGAGCTGTGGAGCAGCAGGGAGGATCATGAGCCCGCCCGCCCACAGCAAGCCTCAGCAGCAGGACCACTGGCCTAAACACCCAGGTCAAGGCCAAGGCAGTGGCCTTCCACTCCTTGTTAGCTTTAGAGTACTGGTTCTTTGGCAGGCAGGTTTGACTTTCAGTCTCTGTCATTTGAGAAATCTTGAGCAGACCCTGCAGCCCTGCCCCGCCCATCCTAGCCCAAGGCAATTGCTCTTTTCTCCAAAGGAAAATGCTGCAGCCACTCAGTGCCAGTCATCACCCAGGCACAGCTGCATGGCCTGAGCATGGTCAGCGTGTGCCTGGCATTTTTGTCTTGGCATTTTGGCATTCCATTTAATATGGAAATGGGAAGATATCTATCTACTGAAGACCATTGTAGTATATATTTTTTTAAAAAAATCACTGGCCCACATTAAAAATTAAATATATTTTATTCTTCTCCATTCCAAGCCAAAAGTCTGGTGAATCCTCAATTTCAAAGGTCAGTCTTTAAAAAGACTCTTAAATCATAGAATTCAAAGAGCTGGGAGGAAAATGGAGATTGGGTTGGTGATCAATCTATCTCTTTCTCACTTAATGCTTAATTCTTGGAAGGCAGCAGGGTTTACATTCATGGAGACCTCCTGCTATCTCAAGAAGAAAAACATTCTGCCTGTGACTTAGGTGGTTTCTCCAGAAACTTACCCAGCTGGCACCTGGCTGCCTTCATCTGAATAAGAAAAGATACAGTGGAGCAACCTCAGAAACGCTCTCCTGATCTGTCACTTCCTGAGGTGAGCAGCAGAACCGATTACGACCTTACTCTACACACAAGGCTCCTAGGCATCCCTGACTTCTGCTTGTGCAGAAACTGAAGGCCACCACGAAGCTGAGCTTAGGCCCCACCTTCTCTAAGTGACTGTTCTGTTGGGGAATCTGTGTGATTGACAGCTAGAGAGAGAGCCTTTCATGTGGTGTGTGAGGCCCTGTTCCAATGAAACTGCTTGAATAGCCATGGGAGGAACCTCTCCTTCCAATGGCACTGGCTGTGTACTCCTCTTTTGGACTTAACAGTCTTTTCCTGATATAGAATTGCTAGTCTTCTCTTCCATAAGCCTTCCCAAAGTGTTCTGCAGGCCAATATAATAATAGACAGGGGTATGTGTCTGAGTTAGGGTTTTACTGCTGTGAACAAGGCAAGCCTTATAAACACATTGTTTCACTGGGGCTGGCTTACAGGTTCAGAGGTTCAGTCCATTATCATCAAGACAGGAAGATGGCAGCATCCAGGCAGGCATGGTGCAGGAGAGCTGAGAGTTCTACATCTTCATCTGAAGACTGCTAGGAGACTGGTTCACATGTGGTTCACAGGAGGGTCTCATTGCCCATCCCAACAGTGATGCACTTCCTCCAACAAGACCACACCTAGCAGTGCCACTCCCTGGGCCAAGCATGTTTAAACCACCACAGATAGTTTCAGTCTAAGAACCATGTAAAGATTCCAGAGGTGGCACCTGATTTACATATGTCCCTATGGAGTCAACAACTCAATAATTTTCTTCATCTTCATGTGGTAAAAATTTGCAATAATAAATTTAAATATGCAGGAATGAAAAATGGTCTAATAAGTCATTTAGCATTATTTTCACTAGACCACATTATCTTCTTTGTATATATGTGTACAGATGTATGTGTATAAGTGTGTGTGTGTGTGTGTGTGTGTAACTCTGTATATGTCCTTTAAAGGAAGCCTCTGTAAATAAAGCACTGATAATAAACTATTTATTCTCATACAAGGAGAGAAGAATGAAAGTGCATATTAATTTCAAGCAAAATACTTTTCAAATCTGTGAAAGTCCTTCTGGAATTTGACAATTTAAATCTATATGTTTTGTAATGTAAAACTGTAACTAAAAAATTACAAATAATGTAAAGACTAGCATATTTGATTTTGAAATGCAGTCAGTTATGACTTGACACATTCAAATACACTCTCTGCTTCTGCGGAGTCTAGCATGCCTTCTAGAAAATGCAGATTGATGTATAAATGGAGGAGAACGCTCGCATAGTCATCCAAGTGTGACGGACGGCTGAATTTCATCTTTTAATGGTAAAGCCCATAGAATTTCTTTAGATCATGGCTTCAACAGCATATGTAGCTCACTACCTTATCTGGCATCAATGGGAGGGGAGCCCCTTGGTGCTGTGGAGGCTCAGTGACCCACTATAGGGAAATGCAGGAGGCAGTGGATGGGTGGGGGAGCACCCTCATAGAAGCAGGGAGAGTGGGGAGGGCAGGGGGGAGAGGATAGGGGCTTTAACTGGGAAGGGGGATAGCATTTGAAATGCAAATAACTAAAATAACCAATAAAATAAAATAAAAGTTCTAGAATTAATTATCAAATAATACAGGTTTATCTTTGGTTTGAGACAAAATATTCAACAATTGTAAAATGTTCCATAATTTCCCTGGGCTTGGAAATAATAAAACAGAGGTTTCTGGCTTAAGCAAACTTCCTGTGTAACGATGAGAGTCACATGAGAAGATGCATACAGGCATGCCCTGGCGGCGCTGATACCCTCATTAGGACCACCCCCTCCATAGGGCCATGGGGTGCGGCTGAGGGACTCTGTAGTCTGTGTGTGTGTGTGTGTGTGTGTGTGTGTGTGTGTGTGTGTCAGTTGCACAGAGGTGCTCTGTGTAGACTGTTCACCCGCTCTGGTTCCAGCCTCCACATCTCAAACCAAGGGTGGTAATAGTTCACCTCGACTTCATGAAGAGCAGGCCGGATTCTCAATGTAAGGAAGCCTGTCACGCAGAAGGGGTGATGTGATGATGATGGTGGTGGTGGTGATAGTGGTGATGGTGATAGGATATGATGAGGAGGAGGTGATAATCAGATAATAATGCTGATAATTATGTAAATATGAGTGTTCATTTTACCATGTTGATGATAATGATAGTGACGATGAAGATGATGGTGATGTATATGGGAAAAATGAGAGAACAGGAGAAAGGAATTGGGTTTTAAAAGTGGGAAATGGAATAGCTTACCCATTCATCTTAAAGAAGAATAAACAGAATATCAGAAACATATCAGGTTTGGAATTGGATTAGAGTGGGAAATATTTAGATCATAAATATGTTACAGGTAGAGGTGACTGTCTTTCTGGATACTTTCTAAAATATTAATAACAGCACTTGTCATGACTTTAAAATGAGACATTTCAGCTGAGTCTAGTGACCCATGCTCATAACCCCTAGTGTGGTGCTGAGGGCGCTCCTTCTTCTTGCTAGCCCTGAGACTGGGGATAATGAACTACGAAGCCTTCTGCTCAGACACAGAGGAGTCACCAGTGTGCTATCGCTTCATCCATCCACCTTCCTTCCCATGCTGTCCCAGCAAAAGGTGCTGCTTTTAGGCCTGGAGTGTGGGCTTCAACTCACATGACCACTGGCGACATCACTGAGTCAGCCATGTGAGTTCAGCCTTGGGACGGTATCTCTGCCTCCTTCTTCCTACCAGGTCATCCCCGGTGAGATTGTTACCGACCTGCAGGTCACAGCTGTGAGGAAACTTTCCAGCTGCATCTTTTACTTGAGGAAGCCTTCCCAAATCCCTATTGATTCAACTATATTATCCCTCTTGGCCACAGACAGGGTGGCAAGGGTGCAGTTGCCCTCGGTGAGCGGCATGGGGCAGATTCCTGCTTGCTGAGTGCTGGTCATTGCTGCAACTCTTTTTATAAATCCTGCCAAACGCCTTTAATCCCCCAGTGGAGTGTATCTTCCCATTGCTTGGGTCGGTGTCTCTATGCTTCGGCAGGAGGTAAGCAGAAGGAGACAAAGAGGATCAAGATAGAAAGTTGGCGTCTAGAAAGATCCTTGAGAAAGCCTTCCTCTCGCATCCCATTAGAGAACAACGGGTTGGAAACACAGCACATGTCTGGCTGAGAGTCTGAAAGGCAAGTTTCGCACAAGTGAGCTTTTAAGAGCGTCAAAGAGGGGTTAAAATGAAATTCTGACAACCTTAACTACATCTCTTTCCGAAAGCGTTGCTGTAACAATGAGAGGTGAAGTGTCGGCAGCCACGTATTTTGCTACCTAACAATACTTTATAATTTTGCCTCTGTGGGGGCACTTACCCTTTTATAGTCTCAAGACTGAAGTTTGACTGACTGCCCGACCATAGCAATTACTCCAGACGTTAGCCCACACGTGGGAAGCATAGCCAAGATTCTCTGGGTTTTGCTGTGTCCCCCTCAGCTAGGATGCCTGTAAGTCGGGGGAGGGGGTTTCCACGGCAAGGACTGTATAGTGCCCCTGGTCTCTTAGCTGTCACCAGAGTCCACAGTGATGCTTAAAGCCTAAAGACACTTTGATTGTCAGGCCTTCTGGAAAGAGCCTGGATTCCTTATGTATGTCAGGAAAAACCTTCCCACATCCATGCCATGGTCTCCTTTAGAATATTCTAGAACTGACACAAAGTGGTGAAAGAGTGTTTCAATTTTGTTCTCTTAGTTACAGCTGAACAGTTCTGCTTTGGCCAGCCCGGGGCATCTTAGTAGGTGATGCAGGCTACCGGAACGTGCTCACAGAGGTGATGCAGGCTACCGGAACGTGCTCACAGAGGGGGCTTTCCTAGAAAAGTGGGGTTTGCTTTCCAGAAGGAGCAGCAGACTTGGTCAAAATGGCAGCTACTTCAAACATAAACTACAATCTGGAATTAGTCACAGCTTGGATGCTCTCTGAACTGCACAGGTAAAGAACAGTATAGAGGTGGGGTGGGCCTAGCAAGTGACACCTGGTTCTCCAACTTCAGTTGTGGTTGTCACGTACAAACTTTGTCCCATTGATGCCAGAGACCCAGCTTTTTCACAAGTGGTTTGGTTTTTTTAATGTTGGTAACTATTTCCCAATTTTTACCCTGTGCCCTGTGGCCCACATAAAACTGTTTCTTGGCCCACAGGCCACCCTGGGTTCTGATGTGTGCGGCTGTTAGTTGCCACACCGGGTCTGCATATTCAGAGTGGATGGAGATAGGTTAACCATGTTTGGGTTTACTGGGGAGTAATCTTGAAGTCAGTGTCTCTTGTAGGAAAGGGGAGGAAGTGGATTTAGAGGAGGGTGAAGCTGGTTTATGATGGAGTCTCAGCGGAAGTCTCTGTCACATTGCAAGGGGTCCCAATACTAGGTGGTCTTAAAAATGACTCCAGGTTGGATGATTTTACATCTCTGTATAGCAATTGTCTGGATATGGCTGCCTTGGGAAGGGGTATGCCCTAGGTGCTCCTTAGATTCATTTGGGACCAACTGTCCTTCCAGGACTGGGAAGCAATCTTTCCTTTCAACACAACCATCTGTGGCTGGTCTGACATCATATTTTAAAGAGAGGCATGAGGTATGTAACCACATAGTAGGTACTTTTCCTATGCTCTTCCTGTACACTGCTCAGGGAATAGGACCTGTTTTATAATGACCCCTGTGTCCCCCTACTAAAGTTACTAGATTGGGTCCTGAGGGTTCCCCAAGCCTTTGGTCTAGTCTCTGAGCTATACTGGTGTGGCCCATAATCTATGTATGGGTTACTTTCAAGAGCACGGTATCTTGTTTGGTCCCCTTTGAGATCTGCCAGCTGTCTAGACACCATTGCCCCTGGTATGTAGATGCAAGAAATCTGAGGTCCCTGGGAAGCTTAAGTACATGGCCTGGAAACAAGAAAGCTGTGCTTCTTGCTTTGGAAACTCAGGTGATCTGAAGGTGAACCCTCGTTCTTAATATTACGTCACGATGCCTCTGGTTTGAAATCGACCTTGAAATGTACACAGGCCAGGGCAATGGCTGGCTGGAGAGAGTCTTGTCTTTGTAAAAGTAAAGCAGTGTCTTAGGGGACCCTAGCTAGATGACAAAGGCCCGAGTGAGGGACAAGAGCAAGAGTGTGTATGACATGAGGGGTACAATGGGAGAGTGAGATGGCAGGCCCCACTGTGGGTGACCTTCAGTACCTACAGGAGAGTTAGGGGTTTATTCTGCATGAAATGCAGAAGCTTCAGAAAGTCTGGGGCAAGGAAGCAGCCAGCTCTGTGTTCTCGAACAGTAACCCTGACTGTGACCAGTGGACAGAGAGGTTACAGTCAGGTGGGAAAAGAGAGACTGCGGACTGTCATTTACACACCACGTGCACATGCTGTCAGTGTAACAAGAACATGGAATGTAAGAAGAAAAGGCTGGCCAAGGCTTGCAGGAGGCAGGCATGGTTTGGCGACTGTGCTGGCCCAAGTTCCAAGCTTCTGTCCTGAGAACATGGGATGAAGACAGTGCAGAGAGAACATACTTCAGATTGTGGAAACAAAGTCTCCATCCTCCAGAGAGACTGAGTCGGGAGACATGGGAACTTTATGTAGGGATCCACACAGATGCTGCGGTTTATACAGCCTGACATTAAGCAGAAAAGCCACCTAGGGAGAGAGGACTGAAAGCACACATTCAATTGTGTGCATGTGAGTACACGTATGTGTCAGTGTGTGCATGTGCACATGCATGTGTGTGTATGTGTTTGTGTGCATGCGTGTGTGTAGCAGCACATGTGCAATTGAGAGGAAAATTTGCAAGTTCTGGTTCTCTTCTTATATCAAGTGGATCTTGAAGATACAGCTCAGGTTCTAAAGTTCTCAGGTCCTCGTGCTCAGCATCAACCACCCCTGCCCACTTCACCATCAGTACTTTCTAAAGGGTACATTGTATATATTGTACCATTTCATATGAACAAACTGCTACTGAAAAAAAATTATTGGGAATTTAGTTTGGGGTTAGCACATATATTAGGATTGTGAGAAGAATACGACCAACTCAGGCTGAGGTGCCTGGAGGCTTTCCAGAAGCTTCATGCGCTACTTCCATTTGGAAGCAGAGCCCCACTTCCCACAGGTGGCAGTGAGCGCAGATGGTTCTGGGTGTCTCCATGACTTCTTGGTTACCAGGTTCGCAAGCTTTCCTGTTAAACCATTATCCAAGCTATTTAGTTTTGTATTGTTTAGAGGAACTGTGGATTATTACCTTTATCCTAATGACAAGATAATTGCAGGATCCCATTTGCAAGAAGTAGTCCTAAATCTCAAAGGTTTAAAGCAGAACTCAGCATGAAAAGCAAGAAGTGGTTCCTTGATGTTGAGAGACAGTTTATTAGCCATCTTTACTCCTCCAGCACACGGATATGTGCATGTATGCGCACTGCAGTGTGTTTAATTTCCCCCCAGGAATGGGTTAATTATTTGGGTGCTCCTCCCCATAGAAGTAAGGAATCTCAAAATCAGTGGTGGAAAGAAATTTCTGCTGTAGAATTTTTCAAAGCAGTTTACTCTCCCAAGTAACAGACTGGTGGCCTGTTGTCTTTTCCTGGTGATTTATAAAAATTGAACATTTCCAATTACATGCTTGTTCTCCTGTCTTTATTATTGAAGCCCATCTTTGGTACATCTGCAAAGCATAATTTGTAATAGAATTTTTGCTAGATCATAAAAATCTTACCAGACCCTGCAATGGTAACCAGGTCCTGCTGTTTTTCCTATTAAGCAGTCTTCTCTCCAGTGCAGAGTCCAGAAAACACCTGCAGCCTGCTTTTGTTTTAGCCAAAGTATTACATTGTTGCAGCTCACACATCCTAAGCCTCCAGTTCAGTGATTTCTTATATAATGTATGTAACCATGGAGTCAACATCCAGATACAATTTAGAATATGCCCCTGCCTCTAGAAGATTCCCTTCTCTGACCTTTTGCAGCCTGCCCTCAACCTAGAGGCAAGCTCTTTACTGCTGTCTGTGGGATGGGTCAGGAACACATGGGGTTTGTATGCAATACTTCCATATCCATAGTTTTAAGAGGTACTCATTGGAGTGTGCTAGAGTACAAGGAAGTCCTTTTGACTTCTTTCCAGAGGTCATTTGTATAAGAGGAACTGTTTCTATTCAAGTCACTAATCTCGGCTTTTGCGATCACAAAGGGCACACTTTAATTATACAAAAGAGAATTATTCTGCAGATGAATGACTTCATGCATTTCTGTTCTCTAAACGGAGACACCATTTTGTCAAAGACTTCAGTTCCTACCAATTACCCCACCCCAGGATTCTTCTGGGTTTTACCTAAATCAGATTTCTTTGTACTGTGTGTGAATGACACATCAATGCACCCCATGGCTTCTCACCAACTCCAAAAGTTCTTGTCATTGTGAGAGTAGCTAATACAGAAGAATGCAGAATTTAATAAATAACAAGATGGCATCATTTTTTATAGAATATTTCAGAGAAGGCAAAGGAAACCAATACAGAAAGGTCCTGTTTCACGTCTATCATTTTCTGGGGCCCTGTGTTCAATCTAGACTTGCTCCCAATTAAGAATCTAAAGCAGAAGTCTTAGACTCCTCAACCACGTTCAATGAGCAAAGGAGGACTTAGCGGCCATGTGTGGTGATGGCCAGAGCTGGTGTGGCCTTCTTTTCAGGGAGATAGTTCTTCAGACTAAAAGGTTTCTAAGGACACACAAGGAGTTAAAGTAGAGGGTTAGAGACCATAAAAGATTTTAAGTTATTCAAGAACTCTTCCATAATTGTTGAGAATTTTCCTTCACAAATTGCTGCTGGAACTGGTAATTTCATCAAGGGGAGGTTATCTGAGGTGAATTAGGTTAAAGAGATTCCTTTGTTCATTAACCATAATCAAGAGACTGCTCCTCACACATTGCTCCTTCTGTGGAAAGACGGTGACGGTGTGCGTGAAGTGCACAGGGGACAGGGGGAGGGGGGATGAGGGGAGCAGATCTTCTAACACCTTTGATGAGGAAAAATGTGTCTTTTCATGTGTTCACAAACACTCAAAACCACTTACTTGGTACTTGAACACTAGCTAAATCCAGATGGCAAGGAAGACGGTTGTTAGAGATGTGTCAGCAATGTGGAGTCGCAGGGACAGGACACTAGTAATTACCTTTGTAGACTAAGGAAAGTTTCTAACATACAAAACATCATCAGAGGAACACAATAGCTTTTTATGATGAATGATTTTTAATTATTCAGAAAAATGTTGAGATGCAGAATAAAATACTTATAAAACACCATTTTTCCAATCCTTTCTTCAGTTCTAATCTCCAGGTGGTAACCATGGCTAATGGTCTTTTCTCTTCCATTTTTAATAACAGCTACAGGATCGATGGATAAACAATAGCCCGCTGGATAGATTAAGAGAGATGTAAAGTGTTTGTTTGATTGATTGATTAATTGACCAGTTTCTTAGTCAGACATATCTCTGATGGTTCAGTGATAAGCAGAAGCACGTGTACTGTACGCAGATGCTATCAACTTCCTGTGAGTCTGTAATTCCTAAGAGAGAAATATATATTAATCACAAATGGGTAATTTTGTGTGTGTGTGTGTGTGTGTGTGTCTCCACACTGGACATATGCTATTTTCAATATCAAGAACATGTTGAAAATCTTCATCTAATAGTCTGTTTTGTTTTCTTACATATAACAGATTTCCTTATTGAGGCTATTAGCCCTGCCTGGGCAAGGAGAGAAGCACCCTTCGTGTTTGCAGGCACCTCTCATCTCTGTCTTCCTGTCCCTTTGTCAGTGGTCCTGAGACTGGGCTTGGCCCCTTGTTCTGCCATCTTTGCACTCGTTGCATCTGAGGCTAAAGTTGCTCATCACATTCGTCCCTTTTCAATCCAGGTTCTTCCTGTGAGAGAAAACAAGAGAACACAGGATTTTTCTTTTATATTAGTTACTTAGTTACTTGTGGGGCTAAGGGCTGAACTATAGTTATTTAGTTACTCGTGGGACTCTGGGGCAAGCTTTTGTGGCCTGGTCCAGCCTAATAAGCACTCTTCCACTGGGTTACTCCCACATCTGCTTTTTCTAATTTTTTTTCTCTTCCACTTTGAGACTCGGTTTTACTGTGTAGCCAAGTCAAGCCTTGAACTTATGGTCTTCCTGCCTCTGACTCTAGAATCACTAGGATTATAAGCCTGTGCAATCAGTCCTGGATTACCATGTGATATTTATTTTTTTACCTACTCCTACCTACTATCCTCTCATATTCTAGTCCTGTAAGTGGGAAGCATTGAATTTAGATTATTGTATTATTTGAAGGGCAAATTAGATGTAGAGTTTTTGAAAGAGTAATCTTGTATCCTGGCTTTCTTTACATCAGCTTCACCTAGAGAGGAGATCATACCACAACAAAAGCAGCTTAATGAAGAAATAGTTTAGTTTCGCTTACCGTTGCAGAGGGGTAGAATCCTTCATAGCAGGGCAGGCCTGGTGGCCAGAACAAGAAGCTAACCAAAGGGAGAAGGAAGTGGGGCCAGGTTGTCACTCAAAGCCCAACTGGTTTGACGGACTTCCATAAGCAAAGCTCTATGCCCTAAAGGTTCCATAACCCAGATGGCATCGCCAATTGTGGAGAAAGTATTTAAATACAAGAGCCCCTGGAAGGAGGTGCATTTCTCATTCAAGCCACCATACAGACTTCCATGGAAATAGTGACGTCATGCAAAAGAGAAAAGGAGGTCAGACTTGGTGAGGCATTCGAGAGAGTAAAGGGTAGACTTAGCGGATGGTAGAGTCAAACCCGCCAGGCTTGACTGAGGAATCAAATAGTTCTAGGACCTAAAAATGTGGGTCAGCAATTAAGAGCACTGGCTTCTCTTTAGAAGGACCGAGGTTCAATTCCCAGCACCCACATGGTGGTTCACAACCATCTGTAACTCCAGCTACAGAGACTCCAGCACTCTCTTCTGTCCTTGAGCACCAAACAGACAGACATAGATTCAGGCAACACACACACACACACACACACACACAGAGAGAGAGAGAGAGACTATAACATAATTTGAAATGGTTCTGAATACAGGGTGAAGCCCAGATCTGATTGTTAAATATTACCGGGAAGTGTATAGTTTATATTAATGCATATGAGAGCTGCCTGGAGGAAAAGTGAAGATGGGGAGAAAGCAGAAGCTGACCCATGCGTGTGCTGGACCCAAGGCAGTTAGCTTTAAACCTCTCTCCGGGGCATCCTTAACCCTTCCCTTCCCCGCTCAATGCTGGCCCCAGTGAAATGATGGTGATACCCTTTAGAATGTCTAAGGAGCATTCACTGGGGTGAATGGACACTACATGGGCAGATAAAGGAAGAGACCAAAGCCAAGGTATGAAACAGGAAGAGTGGTTAGGCATTCTGCTGGGTTCTGACACACTGAGCAGGAAGGTGTGTAGAACAGAGAGGGAAGGCTGGAGTTAGGTTTCTCCACCAAGCTAGGCAATGGGAACAGTGACTTTAAAGGAGGCTGGAGGAGACCGAGAAACAGCATAGGTCAGAAAGAGTAAGGCTCGGTTTGCTGTGGACTGCTGAGGTCCTGGAGTGGGTGAGCTTCCAGGCTAGCCTGCCCATCATAGAACTGTGAAATGGAGACCAAGAGTTAATATCGTATTTATGACAGTTCAGTGGCTCAGCTCTGCTATGTGGGCAGGAGGGACATTAAAAGCTTACTTTCTGAACCACCCATTCAAACTGTGGAGGTTCATCCCAGACCCTGTGCTGAATAAGGGTTCCTTTTCTCGTAACTTCTGTTCCTGGAAAAGGGAAATGGTCCAGACAATGCTAACAATAAACACCCAAAGGCCTTTGCCTGACAACCCTCAATCCTACACGTCAAGGGCCCTGTGTCAGGTCTGTTTCTCTGGGCTTTTGTGCCTAATTGTAAAGATTTGTTATATTTGTATTATGGAATTTGGGTAGTTGTTTAATATCCTTTGCTTGTGCTTTTCACCCTATATTTTATCTTAATGTTATCATTTATAAAAGATAACAGAATAAAATTTATATAGAAACTTATTTATTGAATGAACTTAGTTCTTAGAGTAATGTTTATAAGTAAAATAAATCGCACATGGTAATAGATTTCTGATCTCTCAATTGTTAGTTCTTAGAATGTCTCCAGGAAGCCTTTCTGCAGACAAAGGCTCAGTGACCTATATCCTACTAACCTACACAGTCATTGGGTCAGGAAACAGATGCCGAAGGTGTTTACAATGTCCTCAGTCTTGCTTTCTGCATTTTGGGTTCCTACTTCCAAGAGCTATTCTCTCCACATGTACAGGCATAGAAGGTCTATGGTAGCAGGCTCTTTAAGCTACAATAGGAACTTCTCACTAAACCTCTCAGGCTCAGAACAACTCAGGAGCCATCTTGGGACCCAAGTCACTCACTGTGGCATTTTTTTTTTTTTTTTGTGATTGCAACAGAAATAGCAGATAAATTAGGACATAAAATTTTATTCAACTTATCCCAATAATTACACCATATTTGCTCCTTTCTGTTCATAACATTAAACAGCATAAGTAAGTTTGCCTATTAATGAGTAGAAAGACTATGATTTGTTGAAAACCTTTGAAGGGTATAATAATTTCTTTAGTCAGACCTGTTTCTGTCTTGTTCACAGTGAGGTTCTTTGGAGACCATGTTACTTGATGACAGAATGAGTATAATTCAACTTTGCAAACAAAAGGAGAAAAAAATGTTCAAAGAATCAGCAACTTGGGGCATTAAGAGGCCATATGAGCTTTTCCAAGTTTTGCTGGGAGGTCCCCAAATCTCTCATCTCACATCCTTTCTTTCTTGGCTTACATATGCCACTCACAAATCAGTTTAACTTGTTATTTAGCTGGTTTCAAAGTCTCTGATTTCTTGGCCTTATGGAATCTTCAGCTAGAAAGACCTGAAATGTCTCTCTTCCCAGTGTGTGGGAAAGTGGGGGATGAGCCCCAGAAATATAGCTTTAGAGTGAGGAGCTATCAGTATTCAGCTGTGAGGAGTTGATTCTCTAGCAGAAGGTTCTATTACTTATAGTACCACACATACCATACTCTGAGCATCTGAAGTCCCATCAGGACTATTACTGATTAATAACCTAGATGTAGAAATGCTTCTGAACTTATTATACCTGCTCCCTAAAGTTGCTCTGACAAGGCTGAATCTGGAGGTGCCAGGACATCAATGATACATCTCTTTCTCTATCTCTGATGCAGTCTTGTTATGTAGTGTACATAACACTACTAACAGCCCACTCTACTATCATACTAACCAATCATGACATACACATGGACCAGTGCTGAAGATGATGAGCCTGCCAGGTCATGAGTATCTTCAAGAAATAGAATATTGTTTCCCCTAGCTCTTGGCAACTAATGAGAATGAAGGACCCTAAATAAACCTCCTTCCTTCCTGAAGGCTGGACTCTCTGGCTATACATTTGCGTTCTTCCTTGTTTGCTGTTACATGGTCTCACATAGCCCGGGTTGGCCTTAGTATGTATCTGGGGATAGCACTGAATCTCTGATCCCTCTGCCTCTGCATTTTAAGTATTGTCATACAGACAAACCACTGTGCCTAGTTTGTGCAGTGCTGTGGATCAGCCTAGGACTTTGTGCATAGAACAAAAGCCCTCTACCAACTGAGCTGCATCTCAGCATCTGCTGTTTGGTTTTTGGCAAGCCCAGGGTGACCTCAAATTCACACTCTTCCTGTTTCAGTCTCTCAAATGCTGGGATTACAGACATGTACCCATAGAATTTTATTTGTATTTATAGAATTAAGAGAGAGACATGAAGAGGAAGAAGTCATGCCATTCTGCTTCAGAGATCGGGTAGACCACATGTGCCATTACTGTCAGTTCTATGATGGGTGTTGTGGCCATAATGGTTTTCAAACATTGGATGTCATTTTCTTAAAGAGTGATGAGTTTGTTTCTTCGGGCATTCAGTTTTCTGACAAGTCAGCTGGAACTAATTGAAGTTTGGTTTCAAGCTTTGTTAGGACCAGAGTCACCCTGCCCCAGCAAAGGCATTACTTTTCTGGAGTCTAACCTGAACCCAGAGAGCATAGGGCAAGGTCCTCTGTCCAGTGGACTGACATGCCAACATCTCATTATGTAACAGACCATACACATGCCTGCTAACAGAACTGGCCAAGTGGTGGAGCAAGTGCCCATAGACGTGCCTGCCCACAGAGCTGACCGGGAACATGTGCTTTGCTTACTTTTGATGAAGGTCAAGGGAACCCACATGCTTGCTGGACAAGCTCACTCCCTATCCTAACCCATGGGTTCCTGACACATCTGCCACTGGAAACCTTGAGCTATTCCCTTCACCCGATTTTCTCTCTTGTGGTCCCAGTTTCCAGACATGTGGTTTGAAAGAGCCCTAAAGGAGAGAGAGCCACACTGTGGCATTTGTCTTACCCCCTCCGCTTCCTGGAGGATCCCAGTGTCCTCCACTATGCAACTGTGCCTTCAAATATTTCTGTGCAGGTTTGCAACCTGCTGTGTTCTTCTCTCCGTTACAAATGCAATTAAACCCCTTTGCAGGGAGTGATTGAGAGATGGGTCAGTGGATGAGGGGATTTGCTGTACAGTCATCCAGTCTAAGTTGGGAATCACCAGAATGCAGGTAAAAACTGAGCATGGCCGCACAGGGCTGTCGTTCCAGCACTGAAACTCCAAGTCAGAAAGAGGAAACTCACTGAGATTTGCTGACTGCCTACCTAGGTCAAAGTACATGAGGGACTTATGTCTTGTCTTAAGGGAATAAGACAGAGAGTGACACAGCAGGACACACCATGTCACCCTGTGGTCTCTTCTGTTCAAAGGTGCCTATACCCCCTGTCAGCACCACACTCATATGTATGTATGTGTATGTACACACACACATGCATGCATGAACCCATGCATGCACACACCACACAGACACACATGCACAGACACTTATGTGATGCTATGACTGAAGCATAAATAATCTGGCCACTGACCAACCTTATTTTCATCTGCAAAGCCCCTTATATGTATAGGAAGCTTTCTGAAATGCTGAAGAAAATTTTAGGCCTCTTTTAAAGTTAATGTTTAAGATTAATATATACAGTAATGACATTTTTAATATATGCCTTGTTCTTTTTTAATTCTTCTCTCATCTATTACATCTGACTGCAGTTTCCCCTCCCCCACTTATTTCAGTCTCTCCCTTTCCCTCCTCTCTCCCCAAGATCCACCCTGTCTTAGTTATGGTTTTACTGCTGTGTACAGACACCACGAACAAGGAAAGTCTTATAAAGGACAACATTTAATTGAGGCTGGCTCAGATGTTCAGTCCATTGTCATCAAGGCAGGAGCATGGCAATATCCAGGCAGGCATGGTGCAGGAGGAGATGAAAGTTCTTCATCTGAAGGATGCTAGCAGAATACTGACTTCCAGGCAGCTAGGATGAGGCTCTTAAAGTCCACACCCACAGAGACACACCTAATCCAACAGGACCACACTTTCTTATAGTCCCACTCCCTGGGCTGAGCATATACAAGCCATCACATTCCACTCACTGGCCAAGATATGACTTGTTCAAACATATGAGTCTATAAGGGACATACCTAAACATAGCACAATACAAAACACATTTAGTCCAACTTTAAAGGTCCCCATAGTCTGTAGCAGTCTTAACAATGTAAAAAGTCCATAGTTCAAAGTCTCTTCTGAGATTCATCCAATCATTTAACTGTAATCCTCAAAGCAAGACATGAAACCAGTCGGGCAAATCCAAACTCTGCATCTCCATGTCTGATTTCAAGGAGGTCTTCAGATCTCCAGCTTTCATCTTGGTTGACTGCACCAAAGTTCTGGGCTGTTTTCACTCCCTGTTGGCAGCTTTCCTCAGCATTTCCTGGCATTTCAAACATCTTGGGGTCTTCAAGTCAGCTTCAATGTTATGGCTTTTTGTTTCAGAGTCTGGGATCCACACATGATCCTCTGGGCTCCTCCAAAGGGCTATCGTCACTTCTCCAGCTCTGCCCTCTGTAGCACTGTATGCTCAGGTGGATTCAGTCCACTGCCACTGTTCTTGGTGATCAACTCATCTACAATACACTGGGATCTTCCACTGCAACTAGGCTTCGCCGATGGCCTCTCAGAGGCTCTCCTCATGGTGCCAGTCCTTGGCATGACTCCTTTAGTCCTGGGCTATCAACTCCAACCGAGGCTGCACCTTCACCAATGGCCTTTCCTGGCCTCTCACAGTGCCAAGCCTCAATTGCTCTTCATGACCCCTTGATGCCTTCAAAACCAGTACTATGGTAACTCTTGAACATTACCAAGTATACCTGCAGCATGAGGTACAACCTTGGCTATCTCTGGAACACAGCTTCTTTGTGGTCTCAGAAAACACTCCCCAAAAGATTTCATCTCAGTGATACTGGTCTCTTTTTAATCACACTAATTTCTTAGCTCCAGCTAACCAGCATCAATTGTCCCAGTAGTCCCTTGTATTCTGGACTCTAAAGCCAGAGCCATATAGCCAAAACTGCTGAGTTTTGCTGCTTGTTGGAACTGGAACATGGTCCCCTTGTTTTATTACATTATCACCAGCTTTCTGTTTTCCAACTCCTTCACTACCTTAGCTTGGCTGTTCTGGAACTTGCTCTGTAGACTGACTTTGAACTCAGAGATCTGCACGCCTATCTCCAAAGCACTGGGATTAAAGGTGTTGTCTGCCAAGTCTGGACTTAAGCCTTTCTTCTCCTAGAACTTGTATTCTAGGCTGGCCTTGAACTCAGAGATCTTGTTTTTGCCTCCTCCAATTAAAGACTTGTATTACCATGCCTAGACCTAAACTTATCTGGGTGGGACCTTGCTCCAAGGTCACTACTCTCTTAATTCAATTTAATATCCTTGAACACAGGAGTCAGCTCCATTTCACTTCCTGGTGCCCCTTTTAATACTTGAACCATATGTTTTATATTTTTCCTTTCTAAGCTTGCTTCACTTATTCAAAATGCTCTTGAAGGCTCGATAGATGCCCCAGTGTAGGGAATGCGAGGGTGGGGATGTGCGAATGAGTGGGTGGGTGGAGGAGCACCCTCATAGAGAAGCAGGGGAAGGGAAGATGGGATAGGGGGTTTCCCGGAGGGGGGAAATTGGGAAAGGAGATAACATTTGAAATGTAAATAAAGAAAATATCCAATAAATAAATGCTCTTGTTGAGATTTAACCAGAGAACAAAGGTCTCTGATGTGCTGTTTTAAGATTTATTTTGTCAGTGTAATTAATATAAATCTCTCTACCTTTGCCTCAGCTAGACTCTACAGACAAGTTCCCTGAGACTCTATAGTACAAGTTCCATTTGTACTATAATTTCTTTGTGCACCTGTCTATTGATGGGCTTTCAAGGTGTTTACATTTCTTAGTTATTATGGCTAGTGCAGCAATACATATGAATGTGAGAGTAACTTTAGAGTATATTGACTCCAGGAGGACCTTAAGTCCAGCAGTGGGAGAGCTCAGTCACATGGTTGTATATTGACTTAAGGTCCTTCAGGTATGTGCCCCCGGAATGACAGAACTGGATCATGTGATCATTGCCCAGTCAGAATAACTAGCATGAAAACAAATGCCTAGAATGCTAAGGAGATACAGGAAAAGGGTCCTTCCAGGGCAGCTGGTGGGAATAGACAATTGTGCAGCCACTGTGGACCTCAACATGGAGGTTGTCCAAGCAAGAGAAAGAATGCACTCTCACTTACAACCAAGGACAGCTCCTGCCTCTGGAAGTGGCTTACGGATATTTAGCTTGAAGACAATCTTCGATGGAAAATGGGTGGTCCTTTTATTGCTAGTCTAGTAAGGGAAGTGGGCTTACCGTTGAGGAAATCTAAGTTCAGGTCCTAACCAGCCTCAACACCTCCATGTATAAGACAGAGCAAAAACCACCCATTGCAGTTGTGGTGAGACACATTATATTTTCTAGACTTGCTACTTTGCATTAGTCTGTTAATGCAGGATAGGACAATTTAGCTTTGGTGGCATTTATCCATAACTCCTGAAAGTGTTCCTCTTTCTTTCTATATAGACAGATGTTAGAATCAGAGCATATATGGAGTGCTTCACTCTGACAGAGCAACCAAATCCAAAATTGTTATTTGACAGACAGGGTGTGCCACTAAGTGTGGGTGCTAACAATTGTCCTTTCAGAAGATGTTTACATTTCTTTCTATCTAAAGAAAACTTCAATCATAAAACTTGAATCTTTATTAGAAAGAGAGCTCTGTTGAAAGAATTAGTACATTTGAGTGTTGTATCTTCAGTATTGTTAACAGTTTTATAATCAAGGCTTATAACTTATATAGAACAATGGACTGGTTTAAGCATGATTAGCATTGCTAAAGATGAACATCTATGTGCACGGTGAGGATGCTAGTCTGTGTGCACAGTGAGGATGCTAGTCTGTGTGCACAGTGAGGATGCTAGTCTGTGTGCACAGTGAGGAGGCTAGTCTGTGTGCACAGTGAGGATGCTAGTCTATGTGCCCAGTGAGGATGCTAGTCTGTGTGCACAGTGAGGATGCTAGTCTGTGTGCCCAGTGAGGATGCTAGTCTGTGTGCACAGTGAGGATGCTAGTCTATGTGCCCACTGAGGATGCTAGTCTGTGTGCACAGTGAGAATGCTAGTCTATGTGCACAGTGAGGATGCTAGTCTGTGTGCACGGTAAGGATGCTAGTCTGTGTGCACAGTGAGGATGCTAGTCTGTGTGCACGGTGAGGATACTAGTCTGTATGCACAGTAAGGATACTAGTCTGTGTGCTCAGTGAGGATACTACTCTGTGTACACAGTGAGGATGATAGTCTATGTGCACAGTGAGGATGCTAGTCTGTGTGTACGGTGAGAATGCTACTCTGTGTACACAGTGAGGATGCTAGTCTGTGTGCACAGTGAGGATGCTAGTCTGTGTGCACAGTGAGGATGCTAGTCTGTGTGCACAGTGAGGATGCTAGTCTGTGTGCACAGTGAGGATGCTAGTCTGTGTACACAGTGAGAATGTTAGTCTGTGTGCACAGTGAGGATACTAGTCTGTGTGCACAGTGAGGATGCCAGTCTGTGTACACAGTGAGAATGCTAGTCTATGTACACAGTGAGGATACTAGTCTATATGCACAGTGAAGATGCTAGATTTATGCTTTGTCTGAGCTCTAGTGTGCACCAAGCGCTGCTGCTCTGTGAGCTCTTTCAGGAGGGATGACTGTTTCCATCCTCTACAGATGAGTGAGATATCCTTCTACCTTCTGCCATGCGCCTTTCAAACTATAAAACTAAGAGAAATACACAGTGCTAAAGAGTCATAATCCCAGTGAATATTCTATTCTAACTTTATTCATACATAGTGCTAAAGAGTCATAATCTTAGCGAATATTACTATTCTAACTTTAATCTCACAAACTCTTTCATTCATTATTTTATCAAGTTTGAATTTTTAATTATGCGATTGCTTTACTTACTTGTTTTTAACAGCAAAGTGATAAGTTTCATTATCAAATTATCCTACATATTTGCTTTTAAAATAACCATACTAATCTCCAAGTCCTTTTTATTCTAACAGGAAGTTAAACAACATATTAGAGTCTAAAAAAATACGACAGGACTGGGGTAAACCTCCATGGTAAAGTACAGGCCTAGCTTGTACAGGCCCTAAGTGTGACCCCAGCACTGCAAAAAAAAAAAAAAGAAAAAAAAAGAAAAACATTATAAACATACACAAAAAACAGATATCTGGATACTTATTTAAATGCTTTAAGACAGTAGAAAACAATAATATATCTATAGTACTTTGTATATCCATTTCTGTTTATATTGTCAGGAAGAATATTTGTTTTATTATCATAAATTCTTGAATATATATCTCTTTAACCATACATATGTCTCTGAATATATTTCATATTTAATATTTGTCCTAAGACTCCCCAAAGTCAGAACAGTATAATTAAATGCATACCATTTGACTTAACTTGCTCTCTGGATCTTTCTTTTCTACTTTAAATAATTGAGTTACTTTACTTACTTGAGAAATGTACCTGTTTCTTGAGTTTTTCCTTCTGAAGTGCATTATGAGGTGACTGTGTGTTGAGGCATCCTAGAGCCTGTTTTGATTCCCTTGTATCTAATCTGTCTTCATTGACAGCTAGTCACAGGTCTGTGTGGTCTGTCACAATGTCATCCTAGCAGATGCAGGGGAATGGTCACGTTCATGTTCTTGTTCCAGCAGCCCGGACTCATGGCTGACCTCCAAGGTGTCGGCTAAGGACCTAGAGAATCTGGTTGCTTGTGAAGCTATGTCATTGGAAACTCACCCTTGCAGTCAAAATTCCCTGCACTGAATACTCCCTAACCGTTGGGAAGGATCAAGATTAGGTAAAGGACTGGGTTCTCGGCAGATTCTATAGCTCCGGTTGCCAACACTGTGTTTGCAAGTGCACCATTGCTTCAGATCATGGACAAAGAGCAGCCTGAGGGCTCCCTTTAATTTATGAGAGCCAACAAGTTTTGTCGTTACTAAAACAAAAACAAAAGGAAAGAAAATTAGTTATCTCTACTCTATGTCAGTATTCTCCAACATTTTAAGGCATAGAACCATTTTTAAAGTAAATATTTGTCCTGTAACCTGTATTTAAAGCTGGTGAATTTTGGCAAAGCTATTTGAATTCACAGTGGAGTGGGGCTGGGTCCAGCATGTTTTCTCCGTAGCCCAGCCGGGCCTTGTCAGTGATTCTGTTACACTCCTTGAGATTCCATAGAGGCATAATTGGAAGTCTTTGCAAAAGATGAATCTTGGAGAATGCCTAGTGGCCCCCCACATTCACAGCTCTGATATTCCATATGATGATCTCTACAAATTCCTTACCCTCAACCGCATTTCCCAGAAGTCTTTCTTTTTCAGGGTGATAGACAAAGATGGGTATGCAGGAGTTTCACATATAATTTGACTTTGAACCTTTTTATTCAGTTTCCTGGACTTGGAATGCCCTGGCTCTACAATAGACATACCCAGACAAAAAAATGAAATGCTTGGTTATCTTCAGGTGTTTGGCAGGAAGTAGTGTCAGTGTGGCTTGACTAAAATGGTTGTAGACTTTTGACTCTTCTCTGTAAAGATCACTTCAGGGCCGGCATCTGCTGTTACTCATAAGCAGAGACCATCAGAACTCGAGGATATCACTATACACAGAAAAAGTGTCTGTGGCTGACTTTTTCATAAAAGAATTGCAATCAGATTCAAGACTTTCTTTCCAGAACACTGAGCCAGACATTTGTTTTGATTCAATGTCATATATCCTTAACTTGGTGGCTTATAAAAAGCAGGCATTAGGCTCAGGAGGCACCCAAGCAGAGTGAGGCTAAGTTTGAAAATCTCTCCCAGCTCTCCTTTCAGTGACGTCTTGGTGGAAGGTTGAAAGTAATGGTGGCGGGATTACATATACCGGGAAAGTGAGAATGTGATAAATTGGAATTTCTTGAGGACTGTGTTTCACCAGTTACCACTTAGTAGAAAGATTTAAATTAGAACCTCAGATTTCACACTGTTGTAAGATTGGAAGCCTCAGTCTTCTCACCTACTAGATATGGAAGCTCCCGTCTGTTCTGCGCCTCATGTCTTTTCACATTTACGTGAAAGGACTCTGGAAACCAAAGTCCCTGATGGCAGGGACTGAGTTATGATTCTGTGGTTATTGGGAGAGTAGAGAGAGAATGTGGCAAACAGGAATTGAACTCAGTCTGCTACAGGAAAAATTTAGAACACCACTCATACCAGCTGTTGTCAACCCTCAAGATACATGGTTGTAAAGGCTCTTAAATATCAAACATGGGTTGGACTGCCTTGAAATGGGTTTGGAGCTGTTCTTTTTAATTTAGCTGTAGATTAACATCTGAATTTGCCTCAGAGTTTCCAAGGGGAAGGCCTCTGTGTACTGAAGGGAAGCGCATGACTTTGAGAGTATCGTTGGCGGCCTGAGGCTGTGCCTGCTACTGTGCCTGTGACAGAGTCCAGGTGAGGAGTGAAGTCTGCATTTCTCCTTCAGGAAGGTACTGGAAGCTCACTATTCCCTGTCCTGGTGCATCAACACACACGAGGTGCTACATAGAAATGAAGCCATGTGTGATTTTAACACTGAGGACAGTTTCTTTGATGACTTTCCAATATGTTGTGAAGGAGAATTTACAGGTAATATAGTTTATTAACAAATTATCAGTAGTAAGAAAAATAAGGTCTCCATCTGTCATTAGTTGCAGAGATGGCAGGATCATGTCTCAGCCTTGTGTTCCCTTAATTTAAATCCTCCTTCCTGTGGACTTAAACTTAACCCTCATGGTGTTGCCCAGGGTCTCTAGGATCTTCATAAATATTGCAAAATGATAAATTTGTACCTCTTTCAGGGATTTCCTTATCTTTAGCTGACTTTAGCTCTTAAAGGTTTTCTTGTTGTAGACATCACAGTGGAGTGCGGAGAACCCCTCGGCATGTGAGGAAGAGGGACACTGTGTATGTATTTTTCTGTAAATAAGGATTCCAGGACAGTGAGATGCCATGGGAAGGGTGTTGGGAATGACACTTGAGAGGAGAACAAATTGTCTGTCATGAACTCGAGTCGCTGTACCCCTGACAATGTCAACTGATGGTTTAGTATCAGCATCTTCTTTCCAAACAAGCTCAGTAATAAACTATTTTCCCTGGAAAATATTATTATGTTTTTCTGGCTCTAAACAATTGTTAAAGTTCCTGCTCAGTCTCAGTAGTATGTACTTGTATATATTTCAGTTCCAAAGTAGTGTTCTATAGTATTTGTGTTTAAATAACCCTAAGTTCCCGGGAAAGCTAACCTGAAGAACTCCCTGGACTCAGCTTACCAAGTCAGCTCCTAAAACTCTTCTGTGAAGCTCAGTGCCTTTGGTAATGTTTGTCTCTCAACTCTGGGAAGTGCCTTAGGCATTAAATACATGAAAAGTGAGGGGCTATTCCCCATGATGGTCAGTCCAAGGAATTCTTCCTGAATTACTTTGGTTCTGTCAAAGTGTGTGACAACTGGGAACAGAATATGCAGAAGAGAGGGTTGGAAGAGAAATAAGATTTTTTTTTTCTTGATAAGTCAGTTTGATGTGAAATGCCAATGTTTAATCTGTCTACTGTTGCTTTAGACAGGAGGGGTTTATTCAAAAGCTGGACAGTCTGGGTTACAATACCACCTCTGTGCAAAGGTGACACCAACAGAGAGACTTCTATCTTGAAGTATGTTTCTATGGGAATTGAACTTACTATTTTTTTCTCATCTCATTTGTCTAAAGCTGTTCCCAAAATGTAGGATTCCACCCGGGGAAGCCATATGAACCATTAAAGTTCTTCTGAAGCTAGTATGTGCAGGGCTTGTGGGACCATGTTACCAGAAAGGCATAAGATCTGGTAAGGTTGAATGAGCTTAAACCCTAAGCTTAGAAAAGTGGAACTGGAGCCATTCACTACCTTCTCTGGAACATGTAACCATGACACCCTATTGAGGACCATGGGGAGTCAGCCACATAAAGCAACACTGGTAGTTCTCCAGGCTAATGAGGTATCTAGATACCACCCCACTCCCTGTGCCAGCACTGAGCCAATGAGCTTCCCTTCCTGGGCATTCCCTCCTGCAAATCCATGGTTCACCCTAAATAAAATGTATGAATACACATCCACCATCAAACAAACCAGCATGAACAAGCAAGGATTGTTTCAGCTGCTTTACTGAGGATCACTGTGGGGAAGGGCTTTATCTTAAAGAGCAGAACCTAACACTCCTGAAGAAGGCTTTCTCTCAGCCTTCCAACCCCTCTGGAATTCTCAGCTCTGACTGAGTTTTGCTCCTCCCGGGTTCAACATCCCCTCTCTGCCTGGCATGCTGAAGCCAAGAGGAGAAGCCTCAGACTCTGTTCCTGACTCCCAGTAATATAACAGTGGTGCCCATGTACCCAGAGAGAAGACCGGGGATCAGACCTCTTGTCCAAGAGACTCTGCCATTTCCCCTCCTGGTCAAGGCTAAGGAAGACACAGGCTGTGGACTCTGACTTCATTCTGCCTCTTCCTCAGTCCTCTGCTCTGCTAGTCACAAGCTAGGAAATGAGGGATGCCTTGCTTAACCCCTACTTTCCTTTTGCCAGACTGTGCTCAGTCAACGTGAGGGAGCATGAGGTCTCACTCTGTGGCTGACACAGCAGATTTCAGGGTGGTGCCTGCTGCCACCATCTTTCCCATTCTTCATCCTGAAGTGCATGTGTATCTTCTGATGCAAACACAGAAGGTGTCTCTATGGACCAGTATAAGTCAAAGGCGACATCAACATGGTGTTCACCATTGCATATCTGTAAAGTGACTGATACAGGTCACACTGTTTATAGCCTGACCTATACCCTCAACCTCTCTAGACTCTACTTAAAGACTCAAAGGTTGACCAAAGGAAATCTAGACTTCAAACAAGCCTAGAAACACAGCACACCTCCTGATTAGCTGAATAAAGCAGCACTCTCATACACAGGACCGGAAGAGTTCAGGCATTAGTCAGGAACACGACTTGATCATGAAGCTGTCCAGAGCATGTTCATTTGGCTTCTGAGGGGAAGGACACATAGATGGAGGGAAGGAAGAGGGGCTCAGTGACCCTGATGCTCACGAGTTCTTTGTGGTCAGGTCAAAAGCCATGAGTAGAACTGGCCAAGGCAGCCTTTTCTTGTTTTCTTCCATCTCTGAGGCTCTGTGACCACAAAACAGCTTAGGGTGTCTGATCTGGTTTGGTTTGCAGCTCACATGACTATAACACTGCTTCAGACTAGATGAAGGCTGCTTTGCCTTATTTACAGGAGGTCTGTAAGAATCCCATTACATCAATACATTGCTGCAATGTAGGGGATTACCAGAACAGAGAAATGGGAAGGTACTGACTGGGGAACAGGCAGAAGGAAGAGGGCTTATGGGACTTATGGGAAGGGGGGAACCAGGAAAGGGGAAATCATTTGGAATGTAAAAAAGAATATAGAAAATTTTAAAAAATAGAAATAAAGAAATACTTAATGATTTTGGAAGGCAGTTATGTTTAAGAAAAAAAGAATCCCATTACATAAAATATGGGGAAGAGCCTTATAGTTAGCTACATAGGCAAAGTATCACTGCCACAGTGTGCTAGGCATCGCCTCCTATGAGCTCCAGATCAAACTGTTCTTCCGGTGTGGGGGGAGGGGCGCTAATCTGGTTCCTTTAAGGATCTTAGCTTCTTGGTGCCAAGTGCATCTTATGTTCCGTGCTTGCCACATCTTCCTTATAACTGAGCCCCAGGCATAGGTTTCTAATCCCAGGGTTTAGTCCTTGGCCCCATGTGACCCAGTGACAATCACAGTTATCCATGTGTTCCTCACTTGTTCTTCTGGTTTTTGTTCATTGTTGCCTATACAGATTTACTAGGATCCCAGACGTATCCTAAGACTTGACTTAGTGCAATCTAGTTGTGTTTCAGCGACAGTCCCATGGAGGAGCCAGTGCAAAGGGAAGCTTTCAGATTTCACTGCAGGCACTGGAGACATGTTCTAAATGAGAGAGCACAAAGAGCAACTTGGCCACTGTCCCTCAGCTCGACGACTTGAACATGGCCAGACTGACCACAGAGGCAAAGGCTGGACTACAGATTACACAGCAACCTAAATCCCCAAGCCTGATACCGGTTTGTACCCTTTGAGGAAAGTTCCCAATTTGTTGCTGCATAAGAGACCATAGGATCTCCCTGGCCATAGGTATCAACTTAAGAGCAATCCATATTTAACATTTGAAGGCCATTTTCTATTCCTTACTCTAAATTGACCTTTTTTGTACCACCTGCTGGCTTTTACCGCCTCTCAGCGCATGTCCAGCATGTGCTCAGACCCTCTCCAGTGTATCCTTGGCATCAGTCCTCACTTCTTTGCTTGCATGAATTTCGCCATGCCCATCACCCAGTGAATGAAAGTCCTTAAAGGTGAGGATTCTACCTTCAGAGTCAACATTACATCCTCAGCCCCTCTCCTGCCCCTAACAGACCACTGGCACATGTGGAAGGGATCATGAATGGTTAAGTGTTGGTTGGCAGTATTTCAAGAAGACAGCTAGGATACAGTCACAACAGCTGTGGATTTGAAAGGAGAAGCTCCCACGAGTAGAGACACAATGGACATGGGATATCTCACCCCTTGAAGTGGTCAGAATCCACCTTCCTGGGAAGTATGCAAAGACAGGTACAGAACGAACAGCAAGGGTTGGATCCTGGAGGCTTCTTCATTGCTCCTTCCCAGCCACGCTTCCCCTAACATGCAGCAAATGTGACCTGGGAGCGTTTGGTTGGCCCGACTCCCTGCCAGGGCTCCTGCTTCTGCCTATGCCTCCCTGCAGGTACAGTGAAGCTACAAGCAGAGCAAGTGGAACATGCTTTACCACAGGGACTAATTGACTCTCATCAGATGTAGCTAAAATGTCTATACAACTAACAGCACAGAGTCTACTTCCAAAAACAGTGGTAAGACGATCTTTGGGGAGTGCATTAGAGGTGATCTAGCTTTCTAAGACAAGTTCCAATTTCAAATACTTCATCCCAATGTATTTTAAGAATGTTTCTATTTGCCTTTTTTGTTTGTTTGCTTTTGGAGGGCAGGAGTAGGCTTCAGTGTACAAATATATATCTAGTCTACCTGACCAATATTGCAGAATCCCAAGTAAACAAGTAATTATGACCTTTTAAATGCAGTACATGGGATTTCAGCCACTAAATCGAATCAATGGCAAACTGCCTGCCTTAGAATGTCCTGTTTTCTTCTCTTGCTTACAAGGTTTCCACATGTAACAAACGGTATTTGATATTTCTTTTATATTACTTTAAAAATAGAATAAAATTAGAGATGAGAAGAAAAAATAATGAGTTAGTATTTCTCATGTGTTTTCAGAAGTAAAACTCTAGAGAAATATAACATATCATTTGATGAGACTTTCATAAACTTGCACACCATGTGATCTGTGAATGTTGGAAGTTCAAACTCTTAATAAAAGTAGCGTTTTGAAGAAGAGCAGGTCGACTCTTCTAGCTGATTCTGTCCTAGGAGTGATTGACGTTCTTGTTTACAGCTGTTGTATTTGTGCTTCCCAAAGTAACCACACAGTTATAGCCGTGAGCTGTTAATAGACTTGCTCTTTACTAAGAATCTTATCTACAGCCCAAGTGTCCAGACTGAATTGTGGGGGCCCTTTCAGAGCAGCCATGTTATTAAGATAGGTGAAGCAGTTCTAGTCTGTCAGAAAGTTCTAGTTTGTTTGCTTTTGTAAAGTCTGGTGACACCGAGTTGGCTGGAGACTTTGTGGCATTAATCATTTCCTTTCAGCAGCCTGTGAGCTTGCAAACAGGGAGTTCATTGGAGGGAGTGTCCAAAGTGCCCTCTGCCTGGACCTGCCCACTGCTGAGCTCTTCCAGGATTGTAGGGGGTGGACTTTGTGCATATGTGCTTTGCTGGACTAGTGCACCCTTTCAAGTAACTGCTCCCAAAGACGGTAGGGACCTGCACTCTTGTATAAAAATAGCCAGGGATTTGCTTATAAACAGTGGGCTTAGAAATATGTTCCAAAATGTCATGAAATCCTTCAGTAGTGGTGCTATCAGGAAAAATAGGGCTGGGGATAGGATGGGAGGGAAGGAGGGTGTGTGGGGGGGGGATATGATCAAAGTACATTGTCTGCATGCAGGGAAAGGTCACAGTGGTGACACCCAGCATTTTATAAAATTAATATGCACTAAAATGACATTTCTAGCAAATGCTACCTACAAAAAAAGAGTGTTTCTAGATGAAGCAGTTTCTATGAGCAGTGAGGCTTGCTTCTCTGGCGTGTTATGTACATATCTGGAAATAACATAAACATGAGTAATATTTTTGAATGAATATTCTGCCACAGAAATCTAAATGGTTATATGAATAGATGTTTCTATATTTTGGGCACTGCTTTTGTTATTGTGACACATTTATCAGTGATAAGTGGTGGTATCTGCTTATTTGTTAATTCTCTAAGGCAAAGCTACATCTTAAGGGACTTATTTATTCATCTAAACCCTTCATGTGACAAATAAATGTGAGCACTCATTTCTCTGGAGTGTAAGTCTCAAGAAGAGAATTCTGAGCACTTTCCTCAGGTGCTCGCCTGAGCAAAGAGACATTCTTCTCTGACATGATTCCTGAGAGCACTCTTACTTCCCACAGAGAGTGACATAAGTCACCTAAAGTGTCATTTCTTATTTTCAGTCAAATAATGAGGCAGGAAGACTTGGGACTCTGGCTCGGCCCTGGGTTTGAGTTCTTATTCACATTCGTTACCTTTCAAAGTCCATTTCCCTGCCTGTGAATGGAAGGAATCAGTATCGACTTCATGGGTCAGAGTCACATGTGGGTGCTTCTTACCAGCTCGCGGGGCCCTGCTGCACACAGCTGTTATTACTAATCTGAGAAGTGCCTGGCACACAGTGGAGATCTGGGAAATGTGTTTTCCTCCTTTCCTGCCCCGCTGCCTCCCTCTCTTAGGTCGGCACCATCAAGCTGTCAGTAGCTGGCCTGTTAGAGGATAGTGTCCCTGCAATGTCTGACTCCATCCCAGGCTGACATGCCTGTACACCCAGAGAGCGGTACCTCGGCGATTTGCAATGCTACCCTCGTTCTTTCTGGCGCCGTGTGCTTTGTTAATACTGCTCTGCCACATCATTTTCACTAATAATTAAAAAAAGCATTTGCATGAAGAAACAGGTATTTATGATGGAATCAGCATTGGTTTAGCTTCAGTAAGGCTGGCTGCAGTTTGCTTTGACACTCACGAGCCTCAAAGGCTCATGTACCAAAGACGTGGTCCCTGAGAGGTGTCTCACAAATGAGAGGGAGTGGAACAAGCTTCTGACACACACCGCGAGGCTGAGCTTCTGACACACACCGCGAGGCTGAGCTTCTGACACACCGCGAGGCTGAGCTCCCAGCCCCTTCCTCTTTCCCTTCTCTGATTGTACCCCCTCAGCAAAGGCTCCAGATCAAGAGGCCAGCTGATCACTCTGGAGCTCTGACACTGGGAGCCCAGTCTTTGTAAGCTGATTGGGTGGAGCATTCTGTTACTGTGACACACAGAAGAAGAAGAATACAAGGACTGGGGTCAGATTTTGGAGCACTGTGGCCATGCAGACTGCACCTTGGTCATTCCTCAGGCTCTGTTGTTTGGCTTATATGTATACGGTTCAGATTTGTCTAAGAAATGAAAGTAACTAAAAATTACTTAAAAGCATTTGCACTCACTTCAAGACAGAATGCTGACAGATTTCCTTATCTCTTTTTATCTTGACATACAAGGTTAGATTATGCAACTACTAAAATTAACATACATGATTTCTCTGAAATTATAAAATTTGTTACTTGACATTAATAAACTTAAAATGTCAGCCCACTATTTTATTTCTTGTGTTTAAATTGTATGAGGGACTTAAGAAATTCTTTTCCCTCATATAGCTGCCAAAAGATGTTTCCTATTTATCTTTTTTTTTTCAGCCTAATTTCAAAAGATCTTTGAAAAAAGTTTTGTTTAAAGAAAATATTTTATTTTTCTCTTCCTTGAACTTTACAGTTTGGTTTTTCAGAACATCGTACAAATGAATACCTTATGGACCAAGCACTTTGACCCACTGAAGGCTCAAGCACATTGCTTAATATCTACCAAGCACCCCTGGGCCTTAGGCAGTCAGTCAGCTCTGGTATCCTGTGTTTGGTGTGAATTGAATTATACCTGATTTATTCTTGGATGAGAGGGTGTTGGAAACATTAAGAACTAAGTGAATGAGCTTGCGGCAGAGGCCTTTAAGGGTCCTGGGGACGTGGTTGCCATGGTAATTTCCAACACTGCCCTGGGTTCTAAACCCCTGCAGCTGGCCTTCACTGGCTGAAACACTTAAAGATCTAAGTCTGCGCCTGAAATACTTACCCTCAAGGAAACATGGCTTGCTAAACTCTGATTTATTTCTCATCACTGAAACACTTCAGAGTTCCCTTGCCACAGTCAAAGAAGTGGTTTTCATTGACCCTAAAATTAAGAATTACCCTAGCCAGCAATTGCCCCATGGGAGACGCATCCAGATGCTAGCTGTTGCTTCTACCATTTTCTAAGAGGGGTCCCAGCTGTCCGTGCAGTGGGGGAGTGCCTGAGTATCAGTCTGTGACCCTGGTGAAGGTCGGTTCCTCTCATGCCCAGCATTTACGGTGGCAGCTGTGGTGCACGTGAAGGTCACATACACTGAGTCATTATAAAGATAGTGCCACCCGGTGTGTGGTATTGAACAGAACAGGAAGCTGTCTGCCTTCCTCAAATTTAATCTGGTGTCTGAGAGATCGTTTTTGAACTTAAGAGAGTGAAACTATTAAAGGATTAGTGCTAGGGAGAGAGAAAGGAATGGGGCATGCGAACACGGGTGCTAGTCTATGCAGGTCGGTGTGAGAAACTGCGAGTAGAGAGGTCACACCCGGAACACCGGATGGCTGCCATAAACACTTGGTAATTTTTAACTGCTGTGACTGTTCATCATCGTCGTCATCGTCGTCGATTTTTAATATTTTCTCTGCTCCGTCTCCTTAATCACCGTGAGACAGGTTCGGAAGACACCACCCAAGTACCTCCTCGTTCTAAGCCTGGCTCTCTGTGGTCCCCACCTGCTGCTGCTTCCTCAGCAGCTCCTGCTGCCCGCCCTCTGAGGGAGGCAAGGGCTCACACAGGGAGTCAACACTGCCGCAGAATTGGGTGGAAATCCTTCTTGCTTGTAGAACTTGATTGCTTTCCTCAGTGCTCCGTGTCCACCTTGGGCTTCGTAGAATAGTGCACCTGAACTCATAGAATCTGTAACAGTGCCTGCTTTCATTGGATGCCACCCTTCCCAGAGCGGCAAAGCCCCTCGTGCCCTTTCATGGGGTTACATGCTCATTCCCTGGCTTTTGGCACAGCTGTGAGCCTTAGGCTGTGTGTCCTGTGCACAGAGATGAAGGGCGCTATGACTCGAGCTAGGCTTTCGGGACCAGTGTTCGCAGTTCTTATATGAGGATGAGAGTCTGGGGACCACAGGACCTTGACCGAGCACGGCCCTTTGTGAGCCGCCTGATGAGCCATGCAGATTTGATTTACTGACATGCTGTCCTTGCGTAATGGAGGAATCAACATTAATTTCAAAAATCTGGGATTTGAGATTTTTCTTTTACAAAAAGTCAGAACATTCCTCACTCATGCACCCAAATTTCTCCAGTAGAACTACAGGAGCGAACCCAGTGGCTCTTTGCGTTGGCTTACACAGCAGAACCACATAAGACACACTTTCAGAAATCAACATATCCAGCAGCAGCAGTGGCAGCTTGAGGAGTTCATATTTTGTGCAAAAAAAAAAAAAACAAAAAAAAACCAAAAAAAACCAAAAACACCCTTAGAAGGAGCATTGACATATAAAGTATTTTCACACTGAGATAGTGAAACAGTAGTAAATAGTTAACGGAGCATAACCAGACCTCAGCCACACAGAAGTCAACATGCTAGCAATGTGACACAGTGGTTCTGTTAAATTTTGTAAATTATTCCATTTGTTTTTTGAGATCATGATATAAATACATCATTTCTTCATTTCCTTCCCTTCCATTCTTTCTTTTTTTTAATTTTTATTGGATATTTTCTTTATTTACATCTCAAACATTTTTCCCCCTTCCAGGTCTCCCCTTGGGAGACCCCCTATCCCATCCCCGTCCCCCTGCTTCTATGAGGGTGCTCCCCCACACACACACAGCCACTCCCATCTTCCCTGCCCTGGCATTCCGCTACACTGGGGCATCAAGCAACCTCAGGCCCCAGGGCCGCTCCACCCACTGATGTCCAACACTGCCGTCCTCTGCCACAGATGTGGCCACTGCCATGGGTCCCTCCATACGTACACTTGAGTGGGTGGTCCAGTCCCCATGAGCTCCGGGGAGGTCTGGCGGATTGACACTGTTGCTCCCCCTGGGGCTGCAAACCCCCTTAGCTACTTCAGTCCCTTCCCCACCTCCACCATCATCAGGGACCCCACACTCAGTCCAACAGTTGGCTACAAGCATCCGCCTCTGTATTTGCAGAGCCTCTCAGGAGACAGCCATATCAGGCTCCTGTCAGCAAGCACAGGATGTTATGGATACATAATATGATGTACCCACAAGAGTATCTATCCAGGTTTGGTGACTGCATATGGAATGGAGTCTGGATGGCCTTTCCTTCGCTCTCTGCTCCACACTTTCCCCCCACGTTTCCTCCTGTGAGTATGTTATTCCCCCTTCTAAGAAGCACTGAAGCATCCACACTTTGGTTTTCCTTCTTCTTGAACTTCTTGTGGTCTGTGAATTGTATCTTGGATATTCCAAATTTATGGGCTTACATTGTGTGTTCTTTTATGATTAGGTTACCTCACTCAGGATATTTTCAAGTTCCATTTATGTGACTGTGGATTTCATGAAGTCATTGTTTTTAATAGATGAGTAGTATTCCATTGTGTAAATTTTCTGTATCCATTCCTCTGTTGAGGGACACTTGGGTTCTTTCTAGCTTCTGGCTATTATAAATAAGGCTGCTATGAACATAGTGGAACATGTGTCCTTATTACATTTTGGAGCATCTTCTGGGTATATGCCCAGGAGTAATATAGCTGGGTCCTCAGGTAATACTATGTCTAATTTCATGAGGAACTGCCAGACTGATTTCTAGAGTGGTTGTACCAGCTTGCAAGTCCACTAGTAGTGGAGGAGTGTTCCTCTTTCTCCACATCCTCACCAGCATCTGCTGTCCCTTGAGTTATGATCTTAGCCATTCTGACTGGCGTGAGGTGAAATCTCAGGCTCGTTTTGGTTTTCATTTCCCTGATGACTAAGGATGTTGAACCTTTCTTTAGGTGCTTCTCAGTCATTTGAGTTTCCTCAGTTGAGAATTCTCTGTTTAGCTCTGTTCCCCATTTTTAATAGAGTTATTTGACTCTCTGGAGACTAACTTCTTGAGTTCTTTGTATACATTGGATATTAGTCCTCTATCAGATGTAGGAGTGGTAAAGATCTTTTCCAAGTGGGTTGGTTGCCATTTTGCCCGAATGACGGTTATCTTTGCCTTACAGAAACTTCAATTTTATGAGGTCCCATTTGTCGATTCTTCATATTAGAGCATAAGCTATTGCTGCTTTGTTCAGGAAATTTTCCCTGTGCCCATGTGTTTTGTTCAGGAAAATTTCCCCACTTTCTCTTCTATTAAACTTAGTGTATCTGGTTTTATGTAGAGGTCTTTGATCCACTTGGACATTAGCTTTATTCAGGGAGTAAGAATGGATCAATTTGCATGCTGCTGTATGCCAACGACCACTTGACCCAGCACCCTGTGTTGAACAGGCTGTCTTTTTTCCACTGGGTGGTTTCATCTCCTGTGTCAAAGATCAAGCAACCATAGGTGTGTGGGTCTATTTCTAAGTCTTCAATTCTATTTCATTGAATTATCTGCCTGTCATTAAATCAATACCCTGCAGTTTTTATCACTATTGCTCTGTAGTACAGCTTGAGGTCAAGGATGGTGATTTCCCCATAAGTTCTTTTATTGTTGAGAATAGTTTTTGCTATCCTGGGTTTTTAGTCATTGCAAATGAATTTGAGAATTGTTCTTTCTAATTCTATGAGGAACTGGTTCTTTTTTATTGTAAATGTGAAATTTTAATTTCTTTAAAATGTAAATGCTTAATACATGGATGAATATCTAAACAGCAATACTTTTTCCAGGTAGGGAATAATTATAAAGCCAGAATCAAAATAATGCATTTATCAAGCTAAAGAAAAGTTATAAAGAATAACTGGCATAACATAAACATATAAAGGAGAGCGGAAAATCCACATCAAGAATGTTGTGCCAGTTCTTCACCCATGCCCCAACATAGAAATCAATTTTAAAAATTTAAAACATATGTATAATGGAAGAAATTCAGGCAGAATGGTTTTGTTTTATTATCAGAGAAACTGTGCTCTAATGGTGTTCTCCGAGGAATTGGTTCTAAATTTGATGGTGATGGTATTGAATCTATAGATTGCTTTTGGCAAAATGGCCATTTTTACTATATTAATCCTGCTAACCCATGAGCATGGGAGATCTTTCCATCTTCTGAGGTCTTTAATTTCTTTCTTCAGAGCCTTGAAGTTCTTGTGGTACAGATCTTTCACTTGTTTGCTTAGAGTCACACCAAGATATTTTATTGTTTGAGACTATTGTGAAGAGTGCCCTTTCCCTAATTTCTTCCTCAGCCTGGTTATCCTTTGAGTAGAGGAAGGCTATTGATTTGTTTGAGTAAATTTTATATCCAGCCACTTTGCTGAAGTTGTTGATCAGCTGTAGGAGTTCTCTGGAGGAATTTTTGGGGTCACATAAGTATATTATCATATAATCTACAAATAGTGATATTTTTACTTTGTTCTTCCCAATTTGTATCCATTGACCTCCTTTTGTTGTCTAATTGCTCTAGCCAACATTTCAAGTACAATCTTGACTAGATTTGGAGAGGGCAGCCTTGTCTAGTCCCTGATTTTAGTGAGATTGCTTCAAGTTTCTCTCCATTTAGTTTGATGTTGGCTACTGGTTTTCTGTGTATTGCTTTTACTATGTTTAGGAATGTGCCTTGAATTCCTGATCTTTCCAAGACTTTTACCATGAAGGGGTGTTGGATTTTTTCAAGTGCTTTTTTGCATGTAATGAGATGATCATGTGTTTGTTTTTCTTTACTTTGTTTATATAGTGGATTATGTTGATGGATTTCTGTATATTGAATCATCCCTGTATCCCTGAGATGAAGCCTACTTGATCATGGTGAATGATCATTTTGATGCGTTCTTGGATTCAGTTTTCAAGAATTTTATTGAGTATTTTTGCATCAATGTTCATAAGGGTACTTAGTCTGAAGTTCCCTTTCTTTCTTGGGCTTTTGTGAGGATTTGGTATCAGAGTAACTGTGGCATCATAGAACAAATTGAGTAGTGTTCCTTCTGTTTCTACTTTGTGGAATAGTTTGAAGAGTATTGGAATTAGGTCTTATTTGAAGGTCTGATAGAATTCTGTAGTAAACCCGTCTGATCCGGGGCTCTTTTGGTTGTGAGTCTTTTAATGACTACTTCTATTTCTTTAGGGGTTATGGGACTGTTTAGATGGTTTGTCTGTTCCTAATTTAACTTTGGTATTTGATATCTGTCTAGAAAATTGTCTACTTCATCGTGATTTTCAAATTGTGTTGAGTATAGGCTTTTGTAGTAGGATCTGATGATTTTTTTAAATTTCCTCTGTTTCTGATGTTACAGCTCCCTTTTCATTTCTGATTTTGTTTATTTGGATACTGTCTCTGTCTTAATCTGGCTAAGGGCTTACCTATCTGTTAATTTTCTCAAAGAACCAACTCCTAGTTTTGGTGATTCTTTGTATAGTTCTTTTATTTCTACTTGGTTGATTTCAGCCCTCATTGATTATTTTCTGCCATCGACTCCTCTTGGATGTATTTGATCGTGTTTTCCTGCAATTCTTTAAGGGATTTTTGCATTTCCTCTTTAAGGGCTTTAAGCTTTTTACCTGTGTTTTCCTGTATTTCTTTAAGGGAGTTGTTTATGTCCTTCTTTAAGTCCTCAATCATCATCATGAGATGCCATTTTAAATCAGATTCTTGCTCTTCTGGTATGTTGGGGTATCTAAGGTTCACTGTGTTGGAAGAACTGGGTTCTGATGATGCCAAGTAGCCTTGGTCCCTGTTGCTTATGCTATTGCCCTTACCTCTCACCACCTGGTTATCTCTGATGTTAGCTGTTCTTGCTGTTTCTGACTGTCCCTTTTCCCTCCTGCCAGCCTGAGTGTCAGTACTTCTGGGAGAACAGTTCTCTCAGTGAGTAATTTGTGTGTGAAGAGCTATTTTAAAGGGTCAGCTCTGGGCTGCAGGCAGAAACCAGAAGGATCCTGTTCCCAGTTGTTCCTTGGTTCCTTCTTTCCTGATGGCTCTGGGCAGGTCCCTCTTAGGCCAGGAATGTGAACACAAGTGGTGGGGTCTAACCTGTGCTCTCAGGTGTGTCAGCTCTCCTGGGAGACCAGCTCTTTCCTGGTGGTATTTGTGTATGTAGTTCTCTGGCACAGGATCAGCTCTGGGAGCAGAGGGGAAACTATCAGGCTCTGGTCCTGGGCCGCTCCTTGGTTCTTGTGTCCTGGGGATTCTAGGCAGGTTCCTCTGAGCAGAAGTGGTAGTTGTCTGCACTCCTGGGAGGCTAGCTCTCTCCTGGTGCCATTTGGGTATGGAGCCCTGTTGAAGAGCATCTACATAGTTCTTAACATTACTACATGTGAGAATTACCTTGAACACTGAAAAATTGAGCAGGAATAAAGTAATTTGAGGAATCAATATATAGAGAAAATTCTCCATAGGTTCCCAGTATTCAAGAAGGTTGGAGAGTCAGTAATAAAGAATGGTGCTTTAAAAACTTCATCACAGCATCTATCACCTAGAGATTTTGTTATAGTACAGCTCTTTATCTGAGAATCTGCATTCATAAGAAAAGCAAGGATTGAAAAATTCAGGAGACAGCAGGTGTTGGAGAGGGTGTGGAGAAAGAGGAACACTCCTCCACTGCTGGTGGGGTTGCAAATTGGTACAACCACTCTGGAAATCAGTCTGGCGGTTCCTCCGAAAACTGGGCACATTACTTCCAGAAGAACCTGCTATACCACTCCTGGGCATATACCCAGAAGACTCCCCACCATGTAATAAGGATACATGTTCTACTATGTTCATAGCAGCCCTATTTGTAATTGCCAGATGCTGGAAAGAACCCAGGTATCCCTCAACAGAAGAGTGGATGCAAAAAATGTGGTATATCTACACAATGGAGTACTATTCAGCCATTAGAAACAATGAATTCATGAAATTCTTAGGCAAATGGATGGAGCTAGAGAACATCATACTAAGTGAGGTAACCCAGACTCAAAAGGTGAATCATGGTATGCACTCACTGATAAGTGGATATTAACCTAGAAAACTGGAATACCCAAAACATAATCCACACATCAAATGAGGTACAAGAAGAAAGGAGGAATGGCCCCTGGTTCTGGAAAGACTCAGTGAAACAGTATTCAGCAAAACCAGAACGGGGAAGTGGGAAGGGGTGGGTGGGAGGACAGGGGAAGAGAAGGGGGCTTGCGGGACTTTCGGGGAGTGGGGGGCTAGAAAAGGGGAAATCATTTGAAATGTAAATAAATTATATCGAATAATAATAAAAAAAAAAAAAAGAAAAGCAAGGATTGGCTGAAAAAGATGCTTATGCCACTCATCCCCAAGCACGCACCCTGGAGGGCACACGTGAGGAGACAGTGTGGTGGGTTACCACGTGGAGCAGCAGTGTCCCCGCTCTGAAAAAATGTAGCAGTTTTAACCAGTAACACACCATTTGTTTAAGTATAATGACAACTGTGAATAAGACACATGGGACCATTGACTGTCAGTCTATCACTGACATTTAGAAAACAGACACGAAGCTGGAGGTGGGTTTTGGGATAAAGCACTTGCTGTGCACATATGAGGACCAGGATTTGACCTAAAATCACAGAGCTAGGGAGGCAGAGATGCATCTCCTGAGATAGCTGGCTAGCCAAAATAGCTGGATGGTTGAGCTCTGGATCCACTGCTGTCTCAATAAATAAACTGGGAGGTGGAAAGATACCTGGCATCAACATCAGCCCTTTATATACCTGAGCACACAGGTACATATGTGGAGATATGTACATACACATGCATGTATACCCTATATAAAATAGATGATAAATAGATAAATGATACATTGATAGAAGATAAACAAACAGACAGACAGACAGACAGAGATACATAGATAGACCAACTCAATCAAAGATAGCATGCAGGAGATAGTGAATTATATCCTTCTTGGTCTTGGAAACCACCCCTACATCATCACAAGAAACACTGGCTGTGGTGTGCTTCTCAGTGTTTAATAGAGTTTCATTGTTAACCTTTTAACATGTGTTTCAGTTTTGATGTTTAGTTTCTTTTCTACTGTTAGGCAACCTTGCTGCCAATTTGCAAATTCTAAAACAAATTTTCTCTACTTTATTTGCTGCTGCATCTTCTATAGACAACAACAAGGTATTTTAGAGGTCAAATGAAGAAAACAGGAAGAAGAAATGGGCAAACCGAGGTCACACCAAAGGCTGAAGCAAGAAATGAAACCTGACTGCTGATTTCTGGTTAAAGTTTGGATATTTTTCAGTTACATATTTTTCCAGTTTTTAGTGACATAAAAATGAAAAATGTAGAAAGGACACTGACTTGAACCAATAAGAGTGGACAGGTTTGGACAATAGTTCATGCTTGTTTTTAATACAGCATACTGTTTTTCTTTGGCAAGTTTCCATAGAGAAGGGACAGGTCCGTGACTTATCCCTTGTAGTTGGACATATCTACACCCTCATCAAACAATAGATGCACCGCAGAGGAGACATTGCAGGCGTTTTAGCCTAGCACTCTCACTTGCAAGCGTCCTCCTTGCTGTCTGGAATGCCTTTTGGAACCCTAGCTACCATCTTAATCTTGGCGACTGTCTTAGTTGGGGTTTCTATTCCTACACAAACATCATGACCAAGAAGCAAGTTAGGGAGGAAAGGGTTTATTCAGCTTACACTTCTGCATTGCTGTTCATCACCAAAGGAAGCCAGGACTGGAACTCAAGCAGGTTAGGAAGCAGGAGCCAATGCAGAGGCCATGGAGAGATGTTCCTTACTGGCTTGCTTAGCCTGCTCTCTTATAGAACCAAAGAATACCAGCCCAGAGATGGTACCACCCACAAGGGGCCCTCCCTCCTTGATCACTAATTGAGAAAATGCCCCACTGTTGGATCTCATGGAGGCACTTCCCCAACTGAAGCTCCTTTCTCTGTGATAACTCCAGCCTGTGTCAAGTTGACACACAAAACCAGTCAGTACAGCAACACAGAAGCTTGCCTTCTGGAGAGATCAAGCGTGGGTGTTCTAAGGAGCCACTCCTGACTGAACGTAGTGTTCCTTTACCCCTGCATCCTGCTCTACAGGTGAAGAGTTATCTTGAGCTTCCTACCCAGCTGCCTGCAGGTGTCCCCAGTAAGCTCTGCAAAGCAGAAGCACCCACCAGCTCTGCCCAGCTTGTAGAGGAATGAGGTGACAGTGGTCAAAACTCTACAGTAGGCCATGACTACAACCAAGAGCTCGGTGTAAAAATCTGGTGCAAGAGTTGTGTTTTTCCTTCCTGCCAAGGACTACTGCATTTGACTTGCTTGCTATGGAAGTTAAGAGAGCATAAAAAATCGTTAGGGAGTCAAGACATCTGTGTCTGCCTGTGTAAGGGTTTCCTTCATTAATCTGCACAATAAGCTGGCATCATCTCGTGAAAGATGACCAAATGGCCTAGAGGTTATTGGTATTTTTGTAGAAAAAGAACCATATGTGAATCAACAGGAAATTTTTAATAGGGGACAAAAATGCATTCTGAAACAAAAAGAAGTCAAATAAATTCACACCAATAGAAGAAACGGAACTTAACACCTTTATAAATGTTTAAGGAATTTTGGAACAAGATGACTTTCAGAATAATGAGAAAGGGGAGAATGTTCTTCAATTAATGTGAGGTCAATGACTTACTGTTTCGGGAAAAACAGCAAAGCAGAATGCTTAGCCATTACTTAGGCCAAAATAAATTCTACGTGAATCAAAAATTCCAACATGAAAACAACCATTTAAATGTCAGACACATTTAAAAAATAACTCTGTAGTGCATAAGCCTTTTCTAAGTAAGGCCATAGGGAAACAAAACCTTTGATGCCTGGCGGAGCTTACACCCCAAAAGATAGCAGGGAAGGATCAAGTCATCTTACCTCCAGTGCTGATAAATCCTACAAAAGAAGCGAATACAACCTGTGTGTGTGTGTGTGTGTGTGTGTGTGTGTGTCTGTCTCTGTCTCTGTCTCTGTCTCTCTCTCTCTCTCTCTCTCTCTCTCTGTGTGTGTGTGTGTGTTATAAAAGTAGAAAGGAAATCATGAGAGGGGAAGAAAGTACAGTAATAGCATATGTGGGCTGAAAGCTGACTGGGTTCCTGGGTTGGGGATAGGGAAATTAGGGAGGTGAGGAGTCGGGGAGTGCAGGGGACAGGGGAGCTCAGAGGGACATGGGGATAGGGGAGCACAGGAGACAGGGGAGCACAGTGAGGTGGGGAACAAGGGAAAAAGAATAATGATATGGATATATGAAAATGTCACAAAAGTCAGTCCTTTGTGTGCCAACCAAAAAATAATAATTAAAAAAAAACAAGGAAGAACTGCATGGCTTCTGAGGCACAGAAGACCAGTGATCTGCAGGTTGTAACTAAGTTGTCACTAGGGGAATGGGCCAGCAAATCTTCAATGGGATTAGTGGGGGGGGGGGGGGATGCTGTGTGACCAGTTCTGAAGAAGGCAGTCCTTTTAAATATACTGGCTATTGTGAAGGGGGTCATTTCCCTAATTTCTTTCTCAGCCTGCTTATCCTTTGAGTATAGGAAGGCCACTGATTTGCTTGAGTTTATTTTATACCCTGCCACTTTGCTGAAGTTGTTTATCAGCTGTAGGGGTTCTCTAGTGGAGTTTTTTGGGTCACTTAGGTAGACTATCATGTCATCTGCAAATAATGATAGTTTGACTTCTTCCTTTCCAAATTGTATCCCTTTGACCTCCTTATGTTGTCGAATTGCCCGAGCTAGTACTTCAAGTACAATATTGAAAAGATAAGGAGAAAGGGGGCAGCCCTGTCTAGTCCCTGATTTTAGTGGGATTGCTTCAAGTTTCTCTCCATTTAGTTTGATGCTGGCCAGTTTGCTGTATATTGCTTTAACGATGTTTAGGTATGGGCCTTGAATTCCTGTTCTTTCCAAGACTTTAAGCATGAAAGGATGCTGAATTTTGTCAAATGCTTTTTCAGCATCCAATGAAATGACCATGTGGCTTTTTTCTGAGTTTGTTTATGTAGTGGATTGCATTGATGGATTTCCGTATATTGAACCAACCCTGCATCCCTGGGATAAAGCCTACTTGATCATGGTGGATGATCGTTTTGATGTATTCTTGGGTTCGGTTGGCAAGAATTTTGTTGAGTATTTTTGCATCGATGTTCATAAGGGAAATTGGTCTGAAGTTCTCTTTCTTTGTTGGATCTTTGTGTGGTTTTGGTATCAGTGTAATTGTGGCTTCGTAGAAGGAATTGGGTAGTGTTCCTTCTGTTTCTATTTTGTAGAATAGTTTGAAGAGTATTGGTGTTAAGTCTTCTTTGAAGGTCTGATAGAATTCTGCACTGAAACCATCTGGTCCTGTGTTTTTTTTTTGGTTGGAAGACTTTCTATGATTCCTTCTATTTCTTTAGGGGTTATGGGACTGTTTAGATGATCTATTTGGTCCTGATTTAATTTTGGTATTTGGTATCTGTCAAGGAAATTGTCCATTTCCTCCAGATTCTCCAGTTGTGTTGAGTATAGGCTCTTGTAGTAGAATCTGATGATTTTTTGGATTTCCTCAGTTTCCATTGTTATATCCCCCTTTTCATTTCTAAGTTTGTTAATTTGGATACTTTCTCTGTGCCCTTTGGTCAGTCTGGCTAAGGGTTTATCTATCTTGTTGATTTTCTCAAAGAACCAGCTCCTGGATTCATTGATTCTTTGTATGGTTCTCTTTGTTTCCAATTGATTGATTTCAGCCCTGAGTTTGATGATTTCCTGTCTTCTACTCCTCCTGGGTGAATTGGCTTCTTTTTGTTCCAGGACTTTCAGGTGTGTCGTTAAGCTACTAGTGTATGCTCTCTCCATTTTCTTTTTGGAGGCACTCAGGGCTATGCGTTTTCCTCTTAGCACTGCTTTCATTGTGTCCCAAAGATTTGGGTATGTTGTGCCTTCATTTTCATTAAATTCTAAAAAGTCTCTGATTTTTTTCTTTATTTCTTCTTTGGCCAAGGTGTCATTGAGTAGAGTATTATTCAGCCTCCATGTGTATGAAGGCTTTCTGTTGTTTTTGTTGCTATTGAAAACCACTCTTACACCATAGTGATCTGATAGGAGGCATGGGATTAATTCGATCATCTTATATTTGTTGAGGTCTGCCTTGTGACCGATTTTGGAGAAGGTACCATGGTCGATTTTGGAGAAGGTACCATGAGGTGCTGAGAAAAAGGTATATTCTTTTGCTTTAGGGTGAAATGTTCTATAAATATCAGTCAAATACAATTGGTCCAAAGCTTCAATTAGTTTTACTGTGTCCCTGTTTAGTTTCTGTTTTCCCGATTGGTCCATTGAGGAGAGTGGAGTGTTGAAGTCCCCCACAATTATTGTGTTAGGTGCAATGTGTGCTTTGAGCTTTAGTAAAGTTTCTTTTATGAATGAGGGTACCCTTGCATTTGGCGCATAGATGTTCAGAATTGAAAGTTCTTCTTGGTGGATTTTTTCCTTTGACCAGAAAGAAGTGTCCTGTGTTTCTTTTGATGAAGAGCCCAAGTTAAGGGCCAGCAAAATAGCAAGACAGAGTTATAGTAGGAAGGAGCCCTGCTCAGTGGACAGGGGCTCTCAGATGTGTGTGCCAGCACCATTGCTGGAAAGATGGAGCACGCCTGGTGGCTGTCCCCCCTGGGGAGACAGCAGTCACTAGCATGCCCCTTTGAACTTTTTTCCGACTGTTTAGATCACATGTATCTTTCTTGTTTCTGATTGAATGATGCCTTTCTAACGAGATCCAGCTCTCAGTCCTGGTGCGGGGCCCTCTGTGCCTGGCTTTCCTCAATTGTGAAGAGCAGAATTCCAAAGAGATTATGTCTAGACATGCCTTCCCTGAGACTCTGAAGCCAAAGTGTGAGGGTTCTTTCTTTAAGAAAGAAAAACATTAAGAGGCATCTAGAAGAAACAGAACCAGTGAGATTGGTTTAGGTTTATTTATTTGTTTATTTATTATTTCAATAATTGGACAAGAGAGTTTTAAAATAAATAAGCTTTCAGATATACAAATAAATAAACAAACAAATAACTGTGTTAGTTACATTTTATGCAGTAGGTTTCTTTGATATATATGTAGACCCCACAGTGTTAGCCAGTGACAATCTGTTTGGTGCCTCTACCTCCTGATAGACCGGCTCTCAAAAGGGCGGTCTCAGGACTGTTGGTCACTAGGATCCCCTTGAGTGAGGAAGCCTGACATTAACAGGAGCAGGGATCAGATGGCCTTCCTGTGTGTGTTCCTTCTTGTTGGCATGCTCCACGCACACCCCGTTTGAGGTAGCCCTTCCAATGGCTTCTTTAAATGACTGAAAATGGAGGTGGAGATAAGGAATGTGTCTCCTGAATGTGGCCAGGCTCTCTTTCTCTTGAACTCACTGTGATTACCTACACAAGGTCTGTGCAATATTGAGCCAATTAACAGCATATCATGGAAGTGGGGGAGGGGGTTATGGGGTCTCATCCCTCCCTGGGGATTTATATCCAGTTATCCTTTGATGATGGGAAGGCGTTAGGAGACCCAGGAGGGGAGCAGAGAGGTAGAGAGGAGTGAGTGTAATTCCAAAATATTTTTATGTTCATGAATGAAAATGTCAAATTAATACATATAATGAAACTATTTTAACAAGTAACTAAAAATGTAGAAGCAGCTTTGGAACTGGGTGATGGAACTGGAATCATTTTGAGGTATGTGCTAGACATACAGACCTAGTGTGTGATCACGATGCCATCTCAGAAGAGTCAGAAACAGAGTCAAGGTCAGACCAGCTTGAGCTGGGAGTACAGGAGAAGCTGGACGGAGAAAGAATGCAATCACAGATGCACACAGAGCCCACAGACGCCACAGATGTTCTACAACTGGCCCGTCCATCTTCTCAAGGAAAGGGAAGACCTCCTGAAGGCAATGCGGGCATCACGGGGCACCACGAGAAAGAGGACAGGCCGGTTTGCAAGCCAGAGTGCCTTAGCAAAACCTCACCTCTGAGGGCCCAGCAGAGTTCCTGCCAGGCTTGGACTTCCGTGGATGTCTCGGCTCTCCTTTCTTGTTTTGGGATGTGCCCTCTAGCCCAGGATGGATTTGGGGAGCACATAGTATCCAGTTTCTCAGGTACATAGCTGCAGAGGATGAAGCACACCTTAGGTCTCTCACATACCTGAGTCATTTGTAGATGAGACTCTTGTGTGTTTTGGAAGTGTTGGCACTATAGGAATCCCCCCCAGCTGCTCCCACAGGCACACCTGTGCATGCTCCTTCTCCCTGACTGCTGCCCAGCTGGCTTGACCCCGTGAGCCTCACTCTTTGACGTGGACAACAAAGCATGCAGTTGCTTCTGCCACTGCCCTGCATGTCTTTCCAGCCCTGGCTCCGTAGTGCATACGCACACATTTCCTAAGAACAAAGTCACACTCTTACATAAACACACAGTCATTAACCCAGGAAATTCAACATTGACATGTAGACTATGTAGTTGACCTTTTGTATGAGATCCCATTCATTATTCTAAAATGTTTTTTTCTAGCTGACTTTTTGTCCATGGCCAAAAACAACTTGAGGAGGGAGGAGTCTGTTTCCTCTTACACTTTACAGTCTGTCACCTATGGAAGCCAAACATGGGCTTGAAGTAGAAAACATGAAGTAGAAAACACTGCTGGCTGATTTTCAGGCTTATGTCCAGCTAGCCCTATTACACAGCCCAGGCCCACCCATTTAGAGATGACACTGTCCACAGTAGGCTAGAACTTCCAGCATCAGTTAGCAAACCGCAGGCCCTGGTGATGGAAGCAACTCCACTGAGGTTTCCTCATGCCAGCTGACTCTAGATTTGTGTTAAGCTGATAGATACTGTGGCAACATCCCTGGTGGCAATACAGCCTCAAGCACAGCCAATTCTAAGGCAACATGTTGCATTTAGTGGCTATGTCTCAGTGGCTCCTGTCATTCAGGAATAGTTCTTTGTTACCTTGGTATTTGGGGGAGGACAGAATAGTCACCTTTAAGACATTCTCCAGTGCAGACTTCCAGTGCTTCTCTGAGGTTGAGTTTGGGAGATATGCTTGTGGCAGGAATAGTGCAAGAGTGAAATCGTCCTGCTCAGTGTTGCATATCAGAGGCACATTAAGTCACCTCAGTCACCTATCTGATATCTACCGGGTTCCTAACTGTAAAGTTGCTGCTGGCAATTAACGGATGTTATTGGGGAAGAAATACTCCGAGATAATGCAAGCACCCTTTTTCTCCTCAGATTCTCACCAACACAGGTTCAGCCATTGCGATTACACCACCATCTCTTTTGTACTTACTGGAGCTCTGCACCCGAAAGAGCATCTCCATTCTCTAGAGACTGATTCTTTTGTGGACTTTCTTATATCAGTGCAGTCTCGCAGGGAGATCTTCATACACAGACACTGGGTATTTTGATTCCACCTTCAAAGCACCCTGAGTCAGCAGAGGCCTTGCACTGGAGCAGTTGGCTTAGGACTGCCTGGCATAGAGTCCCAGGAGGGGAACCAGAGGAAAGAGCTACATAGGTGTGGGGTTGTAATTCATCCCGTCCAAGCTCGTTACTTAGCCTGCACCCCGCTCCCCGCACCTCCAGGTCGGCTCCTCTCTCTTTCCCACGGTATGCATAATCGACAGCCTAAAATCATCGCCACGGTAGTAGTAGTAGCAAATGGCTTTGCCCAAGGATCAGAAATTATTCTGACGTGTTGAAACTTTGTTGTTCCATTTTAGATGTTAAAACAACAACAAAGCAAAGTTCCGGAGTGATGGCCCAATGGTTAGAGCACTGGCTTCTTTTCCAGAAGACCCAGGTTCAATTCTCAGCACCCACGGGTCAACTCACAATTGTCTATAAATCTAGTTCAGGGGATCTGACACCCTCATTCTAAAACTTACAGAATAAAATTGAATACATTATTAAAACAAAAACCCCAAAACATAATCCCAGATTCTAGCCACTCATTAAAACCCCATAGTTTTTTCCAGAGTAAACACATTTCCAAACCATTTGTGATAGAGTTTTCAGCTTCTTTCAAATTCTTTATTTAGATATCTTTAAATGAGAGATGGGAAAAAGATAACTGTATTATAGATGATGAATTGTGTTCTTCGTGAAAACACTGCTTAATCTTACTGTGCTATACAAACCTGTCGATTGTTTTATTTAAATTAAATGATTAAAAAGAAAACTTTTTAAAATTCAAGGGACTTGAGAATAACAATGAACTAGAGGAATTGTAATTTTTTAAACTTCTGATATTAACTGTCAAATATATAAAGTCAGAGGAACCAATGATAAGAAGATGTGTCATGTTTCATCTCCATATTGGCCAGCACAACTCTGAATTTTTGGTGATATCTATACTGATGTGATTGACATAGTTCAAGAAAATGGCAAAGAAGGTAGAAACTGCATGAAAATGAGTGTACTGTGTCTAGTGTGCACAGCAGTGCACCTGCTGTCTTGGAGCAGGTGCTCTGGGCCTTGCGGGAGGCCAGCAGCTTCAGTCCTTCCCCTGCCTTAGTTTCTTTTTCAAATGCCTGCAGAGAGCTGTCTGTCACCAGGTTGGCAATACTAGCTGCTGTAGGACTAGAGAGCACTCCTGAGAAAAGTCCTGACTCTGTGGAGTTTTCACTGACCGGATGTCAACTGGGCCCCTCTATTCTATTATATTATTTACAGACTGAAGTTTAAAACTATCTCACAGACTCCATGTGGGAAAAATACTTATCAGCAGTAGAGTCTCCACATATGGCACTGGGTGTAGAACTCACAGGTCTACCAGTAAGCTACATCTCCAGCATTTTGTAATCTCCAGTTTTATGATTTGTTCTGGCTTCATGCACATACTTGTTAGAGTAAGGATCTGCACATTGCTTCTGTTTTACAAGTAATTCACTAAAATGTACACTCTTCCAGTTCTCCAGGACCAATCAGGAATTTAACTCTGAAATCCCCTTATGAAGAAAAACTTCAATGAATCAACAAGCTGGAGTTTTAAAAGAAATGTATCGTGCTCAGGAAGTTAAGGTAGAAGTGTGGCAAGCACAAGGCCTGCCTAAGCCACAAAGTGAGTTCAAGGTCATCCTGGGCAACTTAGTGGAACGTCATCTTAAAAGAACAAGAAAAAAGAAAACTGGATTTTTTAGTGCTTGCCTAGGATCCAGAAGGCCCTAAATCCAATTAGATAGATAGATAGATAGATAGATAGATCTTCTATCTATCTACCTTAGTCATTGTTCTATTGCTGTGAAGAGACTTCATGACCTAGGCAACTTTATAAAAAGAAACATTTAATTGTCGTGCTTAGTGTTCCAGAGGCATTTTCTTATCATCATGATGAGAAGCAGGGAACAGGCAGGTGTGGTCCTTGAGAAGCAGCTGAGAGCTCCTTCCTGGTTCATAAACAGGGAGAGAGGCTGGATCTGGCATAGGCTTCGAAGCCCACCCCAGTGACACACATCTTCTAATAAGACCATTCTTCCTAATCCTTCTAATCCTTTCAAATTGTACCATCCCCCCTGGTGACTAAGCATTCAAATATAGGATCCAAGGGGACCATTCAAGCAACTGCAATAAAATATACATAAATTTAATGGCTTTTGATTATCTAGTTGATACAGTAACTTATAGCTACAATAGAAATATTAAAAATAAATAAAGAAGAAATGCAATGCACATTCTTATTTCCACTAACCATACTTAGGCTTGTTCTCTCTCTGTGTGTATGTGTATGTGTATGTGTATGTGTGTGTGTGTGTGTGTGTGTGTGTGTGTGTCTGTGTGTGTGTGTGTGCGCGCATGTTTGTGTGTGTGTGTGTGTGTGTGTGTGTGTATGTGTGTGTGTGTCTGTGTGTGTGTGAGAGAGAGAGAGAGAGAAAGAGAGAGAGAGAGCACCCTTAAAAATGTGATTGGATTATATGTGTGTGTTCTTTTTTATCTTACTTTGTTTCGTTTTTTAAGACACATCCTTGCTCTATTACTCAGCCATATTGCACACTTATGTCAATCCTCTGGAACCATCTGCATGTGCCCTATAACCCGCTTTGATTGTGCTTTTTGTATGTAGTGTCTTTTTGTTATGATTTTCTACCTCTTGGCCTCTCAGCCTGGATGCCTGGGGCTGCACAGTCACTTCTCAACAGCAGTTGCCTCTGATTTCACATGGAGGCAAACATCCCATGAGCAGCTGTAAATCTCCGTGTACAGTTGTGTCTGCTGAACTGTTCAGCCCTCAGACTGAATTCCCCCAGCATTCTCACCCATTTTTTTTTAAAGTAAAGAAATAACCTGACGTATATCACAACTACAGCCTTCATCTATGTTGTCTGAAGGACAACAGTCCCAGAGTGGACCATGGTGCTTTATCCAGAACATTTTTTGCTTTCTGTAAGTGTTGGGGCTGGCAGCCTGCCCAAAAATGACCTGAAAACCTTTTGTAGCAAAAGGGTTACTCTGTTGAAACAAAGGGAATGCTTGAAAATAAAAGTTTTATTAAGGTGAAATTTTCTCCTGTGTCGAACTGATAAGGTCTTATCACGTGCCTAAGCTAGTTGGTTCCAGCCTAGTTGCTAGTTCCCCTATAGGCACACAGACTCAAAGGCTTGAGAAACAGAGATAAGGAAACTCAAGACCAGGAACTCCTTTTATCACCGAGATGCTCACACCGGTCTCCATTGTCCTCAGCAGAACCTTTGTTCCTCTCTCAAAGAGCTCTGTGTTTCCCAGAGTGAGCTTTCAACAGCTCTCCCACCTGTCTTCTTGGAAAGTTGGAGCAGATTTGGTTCCCTGGAAGGTTAGCAGCAAGGGCAGTCACGTGGTCACACTGGCCATCTGCCCTAGTGATGCAGACATGGTTACAAAGGTGGGCAGGAAGTGCGGGTCTCATAGGTACCAGATCTCCCAGCCCTGCAGGTTCCTGCATCCCCATCTCTTGCATCCAATCCAGAGGATTTACTGTGTCATTCTGAAAAGACATTTTAAAAACTTCTTCTAAAAAAAACTTAAGACAGCTTATTTTAAGGATACATAGGCTGTAACATATTGGCATAAAGTAGAAGAAAAGAAAGTAAAATCAATGAAAGCTAGGTGCTAATAACTATCTGGACTTTAGGTAAATATGCAAAATGCCGACCAACTCTCCAGAAGCGTTGCTCTGAGGGTCTCATGTAAGCCAAGAACCCTGGGAAATACCAGTGTTTCCAGAGTCATTAAATTAGTTGATACCAGGAGTTTGGCAGTCTTCACTCTTCCACACTGGTAGGCCCTGTGACATCATCCTAGTGAACAGTGAAACTGAGATCCGTGCAAGCACCTTGAGGGTGACCACTGTTCTAGCAGGCTGTCCTGGGACGCCTACAGCAGAGGACAGCAGGGCACACTGCATAAAGCCAGGGCCTGGAGCACTCATTTTGTAGGATGGCTGAGTTTGCACACTGGGCCATTCTAGAAGATGTATTTCTTGCCGTGTTCCTGCTAAAGGAAAACTGAAAATCCTGTTCTGGGGACACAAAGTTAAGGCTAAGTGTTCCAAAAAGTGAATGGAAAGAGGAAAAGTTGGGGTAGTGAGAGAAAGCAGGAGGCTTTGCCTCTTCCGATCCCGAAAGACATACAGCAGCACGTTACGAGCCTCAGGATGGCTGAAGCTCACCATGGTCCCTGGTGGAGGTCCCATCATAGTACTAACACAGACATGAATGTTCCTGTGAGTAACATAGAGGAATCAGAGAGACAGACAGACAGACAGACAGACTTGGTTTTCCTGAAATTTTCCTAAGCTGGCTTATTAAGCAAAGCTTATCACAAATATGGCAAGTCATTAGAATGCTTGATAACTTCTCCCAGAAGGAAGCCCCATGCAGAACCCCCATTCCAGTGGTTTGTAGTATCAGCCCTTCCACGCGCTTCTCTTCCCCCACCCCTGTCCTGTCCCAAAGGAGAGAATGGGCTCATCTGAGTTCTGAAACGTGAGATTCACTTGCCTTGTGTGTGTGTGGTTTATTTTGTTCACTGCTAGGCTTGGGCGACCCTCTTGTTGCAGATCTAAGCTACCACGTGCTTCTGTTGCAGGCTCTATCCTGAGTGCTGAGGGCCTGGACCACCACTCTGCACAGAGTCCTGCGGGTCTTTCTCCCTCCGTGTTGAGTTTCGTCTTTTCCCCTTTCAGGGTCCCCTTCATTGTTACTGGCTCATTGCTTTTCCATATACATTACAGAAATGGTGTTCTCACTTCCTGCAAACCCTCCTCCTAAACATGCAGGGTGTTGATGGGTGTTGTGTTCAGTCTGTACTCTACTTTAGAACTTTGCATTACTGTTTCCATCTATGCTCCTGCATTCCTCTTCTCCCCTTTGTGTGTGGTCAGCAAATCTACAGTGCTCTAGGTAGAAGTCTGCCTGCTTACTACTCATCTATAAAGATTTGTAATATTATATCAATATGTGTTACAGTTTTCTAAATTTTCTATTTTATATTTTCAACTCAATTTTCATGTTGCTGTCATATCCAGTGATCTGGCCTAATTTATTTGTCACTTTTAATAACGTAGCTATTTTTGTTTTACATATACAATTATGAGGTCAAAAGATAACAGTAACTTCGTCTCTTCCTTTCTTTGGTCTTGTTTTCACTTTTGGCAGTGTGTTCAAGAGGTAGTTACAGACAGTATGAAGGAGGCTTGTTACAGAAGAAAGATTCCTTCTATTGGTATTAGAGAGAGTAAGTCCCATTGGGGGGGTCCTTAAGGATCTCAACAAAACATCATGCACCCATCTGGGAGAGGCGTAGGAAATCACAGCATGCCTTAAGCTTACAGGTTTAAGAGGCACCACAGTGGGGAGCTCCAAGGAAGCAGGCTCAGCCAGGCAGATGGGGAGCCCAGGTGAGTGGACCCTGCGAACCAGGGACTTCACTGGGGCCCAGCATAGAATCACTACGCAGGCAAATGGTATGACTGGGTGTCACTGGTGAGTTTAAATGTCTTCAGGGCACTGTCAAGAGAGATGGAGAAAGACAGCTTGTGATGGGAACCAGTCTTGCCATACTGCTGCTGCTGGTCATGTGGACAGGGAATATGCATCTTGTGGGCAACTGAAAAGAATTGTCTGTCGCACCAGCTAGAATGGATGCGTGCAAACCCTTCTCCAGTCCTCTCCAGCGGCATCTACACATCCACAGCTGTGCTGTGCCATAGCTTCTTCCCAGCACAGGCAGTGCTGTCTGCTTCCCAGTGCACGTTACCCAGGTGGCAGTCAGAGGCGAATTGCATAGTCAGGCCAGATTCTGTGTGGTTTTGCCTTTTGAAGCTTGTTCAGACTTCCCCGTGTGTGCCTGCTGCAGAGGAAACTTTGAAAATCATTCTGTGTACATCCTGTGCACCCTGCAGTTGTTGGCCACGTGTTCCACACAGTTGGTGTCAGTCAGATATGATGTCCCGTTCCTGAGTCTATGTCCTCCCCATCTACCACCTGCTCCTACCTGTTGCTGAGACTGCGTGTGTCTCTCCCACATACAATGGTGGATTTTTTTTTCCAGCTTCAGGCTGAATTGCAGCAATGCTAATTCTCAGTGTTCTGTGGCTGCACGACTGAGTTCGATTGTCATGTCTCCCTACACCTTCCTCCTTTATTGCTGTGAAATGCCTATTTCTATGGGCGTTTCCTCTATCTATTATCTCATTTAAGCAGCACTTAGCTGGTTAAATTCTTTAAAGAGTTTCGCATGTATTTTATGAAATAACTGTTGTATTTAACATAGAGTCCATGAAATTGCTCTTTGGTTTTGTTCCCTCTGTGCCCCTGTTGGCTCTCCTTTCCCCTTCTTACGGTTTCCTTCTCTCTGCTTCCTTATTTTGAATTAATAGAGCATTTCGCCTCCTTTCTTGGTTCGTGATTTGTTTGTTCTTTTACTTGATTTTTTTTTTTTTTTTAGTGATTAACCTAGAAATTGCTAATTGTATCATTAATTCATTAGTGGTATTTCTGAGCTGTGGTTTTTGACTCGGAATGTCTGCTTTTGTGTCAGTGCCTTAGATTTCAGTGTTACATACATCATAATCCCCCAGACACTGGAGTATTGTCTTGTACAGCTGGGTTCATTTAGATACCGCCTGTTTGCTGCTTTGCGTCTCTGCATGGTAAGCCCCAGCCTGGGGTTGTTTTCCTCTACCAAAAGTATGCTTCTGAATATTATTGTTGTTGTTATTGCTGCTATTGTTTTTTAGTTATGCTGGTGGCAAATACGTCAGTACTGCTTCCTGAGAAAGTGTGTCGTCTTCACTTTGACACAGATATATTAAGGTCGAAGTGACCTTAAGTGGATGTATTTGAAACAGACAATAATCCTGTTAAGACATTATGTTGTGGCCACAAAGGATACAATATTCACCTTCCTCGGGCCATTCTGATGTTCCAGATGAGAGATATAGCTTTAGGGACTCTGAGAACCGGCCTGCGGTTCACCTGGGCATGGTATAGAACCTGCCCCTTCCCTGGGCCATTGTCATCCTGAGGAAAGCTGGCGGCATCTCAGGCTTGGTGTGCATCAGTGTTTAATTTATTCAGTTTAATCCCATCACAATTCAGCCTGGAAGCATTGCTGTCCCCATTACAGTGGTGGAGCCTGCGCATGGAGCCCTTGGCTACAGTACACCTAGCCCAGGTGCTCACTGAATTATCTAAATGTGAAGGTGAGGGTTTTCCAGCTGGGAACTCCGGTGACCTGTACCGAGTGCCAGTCTATTGTTTTCAACACATGTGTTCTGTTTTTAGTTGGGATGATTTGGAAAATACAGTTGAGTATACAAAATAAAAGACAAACCACAATTTTACAATTACTTGTTGCTCTTTCTGGCCATTTCCTGTATTTATGATACTGTGTGGGCCTCCATGTCACAACGTCCATGATCATTCCTTTCAGATAAATTCTTAGAGGCAGACATCCCACACGAAGGAGTATATAGCCACATCAGGCTTCTGAGGCTCCCCCTAGCTGTCAGACATTAACAGGGTGAGGCAGGAGGAGGGCATCAGGAAGGAAGTGGACGCAGATCAAAGAGGGAAATGGCAGAAGGGACACCCCAGAGCCTGAGCTCTGTGCAGACAGCTGCTGAGAGACATCCAATTTGACAGTCCCATCACATGCGTCTGTTTTGTCTTCAAAACAGAAGAAGCTTTAAAATGTTGGAGTAAGAGGCTCCATATTTACTCACAGAGTAAAGAGAGCAGTGCTTTAGAGCATGGGGTCTTCATGAGTCTGTCTTCCCAAGCAAGCTTCTGTCCATCTGTAGTCTGGCCTTGCTTTGCTTGATGTTGCTCTGGCTAAGATGGCATTCACCGGGCAAAGACAATCCCGACAAAGTGTGTTCTTGTGTGTGATCTGACAAGCCAGGGACTGGCTTCTGCTCCTGCTACTTTGCAGGCAATAGTTTCCCTGCCACACTCTGATGGCAGACCCTCCAGGGTGGCCCTAGAGTGCTGAATGCCATCTTTGTTACAAGGGGTAGGAGGGAGAATAGAATAACTCCACCTGAGAGAAAGGCCAGTAAACCAATGCTGTAATTCCATTGCTGTTGGAAAAGGAACAATAAAAGATAAAACAAAGGGCTTGCTCCCACACGGTATAAATTACCTGGCGGAAGAGATGTGTTGAGAACTGAGACTGGGGGTTTGCTGTCTGCCTTTCAATTTTCAGTCATGGTCAGCTGCCGTACAAAGGCCAGCTTGACAAACCTTGGCATCCTCTGTCTGAATTGAGCAGTCCATTCTTTTCAGTTTAGTGTGAGGGGAGCAGGGAAAGTCTTTGTGTTGACGTATACAATAACAGTCACAGCATTCACCAACTGAAAAAGTTTATTTTTAACAAAAAAAAAAAAGGGAAACTGACTGTCTTTATTATGACACGTTACTGAAGGTGACTCTAGTCTTTCCAAATTTCAGAAAACACCCTTAAGGTAAGAAAACATGAATATGAGTAAAAAGGTAGCTAGTGACCAAACTGTGTGTAACTAACTCTCCCGTGTGCGATCACGTGACTATAAGCGCACATCTGCACATCAGATTGGAGTATGTGATATAGTCAAGGATACGCAGTCAGCAATGCTTCATTCTTCTGTAATAAATGCAGAGTGCCCCCAGAGAAGTCAGAGAACAAGGGTATACAAGGCATCGCGAGCTTGGCTCCTCAAGGTCCTGACAGGAGGACGTGCAGTCTGTGTTTGAACTTGGCAGCAGAGAAAGCTTGTGCTGGATTAGTGATGTCTGTATTTGAACATGAGAGGGACACACGTTTACCTCGTGTTCACCTAGAAATCTTTTTTAGCATAAGAAATATGGTTTGGAAACCTGGATCGCTCCCCAAGAGCTGTGGAGGAATGAGGCAGCAGATAGCTATAGCCCAGAGTGGAAGCTTCCGGGCTCTCTTGAGATTGTTTCATTTCTGTTGAGTTTTTCTAGATCATTTGTTTAGATCGTCCCTTATAAGTGTTGCAAAATTGTATCTTTTTTTCTTTCCATTCCCATGACCACTCTCATGGTTTTGATCCTCATTATGAGAATTAAAATGGAAGCTTTCTCCATTCCTCTCTTGATTCTGATGCTTAAACTTTCTGACAGCTCGGGAGTCCTTAGGCCCATGAGAGTCACGTGAGAGCCGCGCCAGAGAGTCACGTGAGAGCTGCGCCAGAGAGTCACGTGAGAGCCGCGCAGTCTCTCTGAGAAGGGAAGGCTTGCACAAGACCCTGCACTGTAGTTAAGGAGGGCCGCGGGCTCCCCAGAGTCCATGCTCTCTAGCTGCTAGTTGATCTAACAACACCGTCTTTCTCATGCTGGGTGGGGCGCAGAAGTCCGAATGCACGGTTTGGATGACAGTACCCCCTGCTCCAAGCCGTTACATGTCCTGCTGACCTCAGAACACGGAGCCAGTCTTCCTGGTAGAATCCCAAACTACTGACCCTTGTTCTGCCTTTGCAGTGTTACCGACTATACCTCCAAGCGTCATCCTCCCAAATCGGAGTGCCTCACTGACTGTTCCTCCAGGATTCTCTGCTCTCCAAGGGCCACCGTCCACAGTCATCTCCCTGGCTCCTGGCCTGGGCCCTGCCCTACTTTCCAGCTGAGCCCGAGCTGGTTTTCCACAACATTCATGACTTCCACAGTTAGCGCTGAAGGGGTGTTGTGTGGTCCTGGAGCATCACGACAGTTGCACACTTATCCACCCCCAGAGTTTTTCTCCGCCCTCCCCTTCTTATTGACAGGCAGCCCCCTGAGCTTGTATATCTTCAGGACTCAGCCATTGCAAGGAGAAGGAGACAGAAACAGAAGGAAGAGAGAACCAGGATGATTCTGTCACTCTCTCTTCCAATGATCCTACCCCCACTGATTACAGTTTCATCTCCTCTGTGCTCCAGACACTATGGGGCTGACCCATAGAGCTTCGATTCCCACTAAGTAAGCCTGGGCCACAAGCCTGGCCCCAGTTTCCACCATCCATTCATAATCATCATCATCATCATCACCACCACCACCATCATCATCATCACCCTCATCATTACTTTATTGTTTGTTTATGTTTATGAATTCATGCCATAGTATACTGCTCTGAGGGTAATTTCAAGAATCAGTTCTTTTTTTCACCATGTTGGTTTCAGGGATAAAACTTAGGATATGAGATTTGGCACCCGCCGAGTTCTGCAGGCAGCCCTCCGTTGCTCCGTTCTTGCCTGAGTAGGTAAAGGCCTTGCTCCCGTGGCTGAGTTCCTAGATACTGCATTTCCCATCTTTTGATTTAAGCATTTTCCTTCACCTGTATTTTCATTTGTCTGCCTGGGACTTCTATTTAACTTGGCTTATCTCGATATCCTAGATAAGTCTTTCCTGATCCAACTGATATTTGGCAAATATTTGCTGAATTTATTACTAGGTTTTAAGCTGTCTTCTGGGTGGTCATTCCTTAGTACAACAGATCAGTCTGTTAGTTAAGAGTGCTCAGGGATACCATGTGGGCTTCCTTGGTCAGTAACAAATTATCCCCAAACCCAGACGATTGAAACAATTAGCATTTATGAGTGCCTGGGTCCAAAGATTAGCAGGCTAGGTCTTTTCGTCTGGCCGGGGCTCTCGAGATTCTATGGACAACAGCAGTTGGTGAGTCGGCCATTGTGGCTTTATGGAGCAGATGATGGAGCCGTTCTCACTGTGCAGTTCTTGAAGAGGCCAAATCAGATATGTCCTCAACAGAGAGACACTTAAATCAAGAGAGAGGCAGAAGAACTTTCTCAAATTTGTGCATGATCATGTCTGATAAAATTTGATGGAGCAAAAAGTCACATGGTTGAAAATAGGATTGAGGGGTGCAGGGAGAAAGGACTAAACTTCTTCACTGAACAGTGGGGTGGATGGAAGGTTAGTGCAGGGGTGAGGGGTGGTGGAAGGTTAGTGCAGGGGTGAGGGGTGGTGGAAGGTTAGTGCAGGGCTGAGGGGTGGTGGAAGGTTAGTGCAGGGCTGAGGGGTGGTGGAAGGTTAGTGCAGGGGTGAGGGGTGTATGGAAGGTTAGTGCAGGGGTGAGGGGTGGTGGAAGGTTAGTGCAGGGGTGAGGAGTAGTGGAAGGTTAGTGCAGGGGTGAGGGTGGTTGAAGTTTAGTGCAGGGGTGAGGAGTAGTGGAAGGTTAGTGCAGGGGTGAGGGTGGTTGAAGTTTAGTGCAGGGGTGAGGAGTGGTGGAAGGTTAGTGAAGGGGTGAGGAGTGGTGGAAGGTTAGTGCAGGGGTGAGGGGTGGTGGAAGGTTAATGCAGGGGTGAGGGGTGGTGGAAGGTTAGTGCAGGGGTGAGAGAGGGTGCCATTCATTATTACTACAGTTGCATTTGAAACCTTCCAACAGTAAGTCTCATGTTAGTGAACACAAGTTAAAGTTATCTTTAAAAGGAAAAATTAGAAAAATAATCTGTACCACCTAAGTTTTACAAAGGAAAGCCAAAATGTAAGAATTTCTCTAACAAGGTAAGGCATTGTTGACATAGCTATACAAAAGGATCCATCAGCCCAGCAGAGAACAAAAAAGAGCAAACCACTGGGGAAAAAGAGGTAGGAAGACAGAAGGAAAGGAAGAAGAAAGCAAGAGGGAGGAGACATCACACAATAAGAAATTAATTTTAAAATTAATAAGAAAAACATTTTTAAAATGTATATATCAAAAAACAAACAAACAAAAGAGCCACTGCCCAGTGCTCTGCAGTGGACCAGAGTGTGGCTCCCCGCAGCTAGATCAGAAGCCTCCCAACCACCACCGGAAGCAGCAGCTCCTGGGATCTGACCCCCTCGCCTGCTTCGCCGGGGGAGGGGGAAGGGGGAAACAGAGCCTCAGACTCCAAATATGACTGAACAAGCCCTGTCATGTATTCAGAAATGCCGATCTTAGTGTAAAATGGCAACTGTCATTCAACAGTCCCATTTCTTAAGACTGTTCTATCCAGTACCATATATGTCCAAGACCTGGGACCCCTGCAGTGTATATGAAGAAAAAAAAAACTCACATATCAGCAGCCATGATCCTGTGTTGGTATAAGGGAATACAATATGCCTGTCAAAATAAACTTGAAAAAGAATTAGCAAACCCTTTAAAAACAGACACAAAAGGGACCTAGGCTGCCCACACAATTTGGTCTACTTCAGGTAAGAGACACTAGAGATGCTTGAATAGACAGACAGATGGACAGAGAGAGTTGATTTTTTGACTAGCCAGATGTGCTGACCCACAGTTTTAATCCCGGCAGTCAGGAAGCAGGAACAAACCACTCTGTGAGTTTGAGGCCAGCCTAGTTTTCAAAGTCCATTTCGAGCTATATAATTGGACCCTGTTACAAAATAAATAAACAAATAAATGACATATAAGTTTAACCCTTTCAGAGTTTTACAGTAAAATTATACATTATGTAATTGCTAGTTTCTTCTGTGTTGTTTTGTTTGTTCACAGTTACTGCCTGCCCCTAAAATAGATCAAGGGAAGAGCCATTTATAAATAACGTATGAGTGGACCAAGGTAAAAAAACTTTATTTGTCCTTTACCCTGCAATTTGCATTAATTGGGAACAGCAGTGAAACAGGCCCAACCTCACCTCAACGAAGATGACTATGAGAAAGGATCTGCTTCCTGCCCACAAATAAATGTATCCCCAGTTGGAGTATGAGTCAGCTACAAAATAGGATTCTTTTGAAACTACAAAGTAACCACACTAGTAGCTTATGTTTGCCCCAACTTAAAAAGGTGTAAAAGACATACATTTCTAAACCACAGTGGCTCCAGGAAAGGATTCTCATCTCCACTTTGGGCAGCCTCCTCTGAGCCCTGAGCGCATTCTCAGTTCTCTGTTTCCTAAAGAGAAGAGTTAAAGCCAGGTTTAGGTTGGGAGGTCGGCTTCCGCTGCCCTCTGAACAGCCGTCAGCACAGCCAAGTCAACACTATGAGCTTGTCTGCTGGACAGAACTTGAATTAGGTTGCTTTGCAGAAACACCGTGCAGGAGATACTGTTTGTATTACACAGATTCTGGGGCCACCTCCCCAGCACCAACATCTCTAGTTCTTAACAGTTTTCACTTTAAAACCAGCATCTGTCCTCAGGCGTTCAGCACACGCCTGTGACACCCGGCTTCTGGGGTGTGGCCCCTCTCCTGCGCCTCCCTTACTGTTGGGCATTCTACTTAATCTTTATCTGCCTGCCCTATCCTAGTCTGGAAAACAAGCCCATTAATAATGTCTGTCTCATATGGTCACTGTCAGGGGTAAAGCCTGAGAAATTATGGCTACAAAGCATAAAGTATATTTTATAAAAATTTATTAATAAGATCAATGCCTATGGCCCAAGCACTCTGAAGTCTGGAGCTGAAGATCAAAAGGTCTAACCTAGCCTGGGCTACATAGTGAGTTCCAGGCTAGCCTTGGAAACAGAAGGGGACCTATCTTAAAAAGAACAAAGTGCAATAAAATTTAAGTAAGTATTTAATGTGAATCAGGTGGGAGGCTTTATATTGTTTTCATGTTACCACATTCAAATCTATTCCTTAGTGTCTAAATCAGAATTAAATTATTCAGGTATATTTCTATATATAAAGAGAGAAGTTTGATATCATCTCTACAGGAAGTGCTCTTTATTTTTAGATATTCGTGTCAGGGTTCAGGGTGTGCTTGTATTCAAAACTACAATAAAGCCAAATGTGCCCCAGACACAAACCTTTTTGCTGTGCTGACTTCCTCGTTGAAGATGTGTTTAGGACGCATCACGCTGCCCCAGGCCTCAGTCTCTAGCCTACGCTGTCAGCGCTTCTCCTCTCGGTGGATGCTGCAGATGAGATTTATGACAAAAGGTTTATGAGGAGAGCGATGGAGAGGGATATTGAAGAAGATGAGTGACTACATCTCCGGAGTCATCGTTGATGTGGTTTCCACGTGGACGATATTAGCAATAACAGATTTTCATAAGCCCATGTTGCTTGCATGGTGTTTGCTCTTCACGGAGGCACGGTGTGGATTGCTGAGATCACAAGATCAGCCTGAGTAGGGCAGCAGAGTCACCCTGCGCATGCTCAGCATGTGTCACACGTGTTGAGTCCATGAGTCCCTTCCATGTAATAAACAGGGATTTTTCTGCTGTCGTGAACAGAGGGTGAAGGGGCAGAAACTGAGTGTTTACACAATGTGGCAGGGAGAGCTCTTATGCAAACTGTGGAGATGTAAGAAAAGAAGGCGAGGTTAGGAGGTTCGTGCCCTCAGAGAGCAGATGCGCTTATGCATAGAGACAAGTATGGCAAAGTCTAGAACTTGGTACAGATAGCATATGAGGGTTTTTAAATGTAGACATGCAGAGATAGAAAGTCATGTCCTGTGGTAAATTTGCAATGCCTGGGCTGTGGCCGTGGCTCAGTAGGTAGGCTCTGTGTTACAAGGACGAGGAGCTGAGTGCCTCTGGTTCATGGTATCCTCACCACAAGTTGGGCATGCTGCTCACCCCAGCACTGCGGGTGTTTCTATATCACAGACGGACACACGCTAGCCTGTATGGAAGTGGCTTGTCTTTCTGTCCGTTTTTAGGGGCATAATGGTTTTACTCTGGGCCCGCTTTGCCCTTTCGCATTACTCTTCCCATAAGGTCGGAGAGCAGCCCATCTCGGTCAAGGACTCTTGAAAGAGGCTTTAAGACCATCAATATGCTTGGGTCTGCAGCAGGTGGGAAGAGAGAGCAACATTATCTCAAAGCAAGCTTCTCAGTGAGCTTGAAGAGAGAATGCAACTTAGTAATATAATATTTATGACACACAGCAATACAAACAAAAAACACCCATGCTGAGAAATGGTGGCTCCCTGTTGCAATCCCAGTACTCACAAGCCCGAAGCAGGAGGATCACCATTAGTTTAGGTTCAGCCTGAATTATAGACTGAGTTCAAAAACAGCCAGGGCTACAAAAATGAGACCTTGTCTCCAAAACAAAAGACAAAATAACCCCATAAGCATACCGTTGCCATGGATACATAGATATTTTTGTGAATACAAAAGAAGCAAAGACTGGCAATTTATAAATCAACTTATGATCCAGCCTTGGGGCGGAACTTTAAAAGAAATTATGCCAATAGCCTTTTTATTACTTTCATGAAACAGAAAGAATGAATATGAAAAAGAGAAAAAAAACCAACCAAACAAAAACCTCTCTTTAGTTCGGGGTGTCAGGAATCCAGATGTTTATGTGCCTAATCTCTGGCTGAGATTTCTCAGTTCCCCACAACAATCACAAACGTTATGAAGCCATAGCTGAAAGGCAGCTTGCCGTGAGCCGTGGAGACTCTGCCCTCGCCACCTGCCCTCAGCAGGTGCCACCTGTGTGTCTCTCTGCAGAAAGTGTCCCTGCAGATAGGCCACACGGAATACAGTCTCTAGGCAACTCCACTTTGGGCTGGGTTGAGGCCCCATGCAACCCTCTCTCAAGGCAGGAGCAAGGAGCAACAGCTTCACCAGCAGAGGGATGCTACAGCAGGGGGATGCCACCACAGGGTGGGCAGGAGGAGCAGCAGGCTGGCTCACCCCTGGGGTGGATACTGCGTCTCATTAGCATAGAATCTCCCATGCCTGGAAGTTCTTGTTTGCTTGTCAGCCCTCCCCCCCCCCACCCTGGCTGGGAATGGAAAATGCTTGGGCGTTGTTCTCGAAGTCCCTGAGAAAAGGAGGCCTTTGGGAGGCTTGAAGGTTGCCCCCATCTGAGCTCTGCAGCTACAGCCTAGTGTTAGCCTCTGTTTCCACAAAACTATGCCCAGTTCACAATGAGATTTCATCTAAGTAATTTACATTTATGCAAAATGGGAGACAACCCTGAAACCAGACCTCATTTAAAGATAAGAGCAGGTACTGGCTAATCAAATGTTGGGGAACTTAAATTATTTTTACAAAAAATTATATTTACCTTCTTGTGTTTCCTTTCTTTCAGATCGGTGGTTTCCCTCTTGTCCATCGGAGGACCTGCGTGGTACCAAGTTCCGCACATGACTTAATGAATGAGAAGGTCAGAGGTCAGCCTTGACTTGCTGTTGGCACTCGTGGTTAGTTTTGCTCTTAACTGACTCTAGTATCTTCAAACTTGTGGCACCATCACTTTTTAAAAAATGTATTTAGCATAACTGAGGTTGGTATTCCAGAGAAATATAAGATATTATGTGACTAAAATCGTATCAAGGAGAAGAGATGAGGTTAGTTTACTCAGGGAAAGAAGGGCAATCCCAGCTTGCTGGATGGAAAGAGTCAAACCTCTTGTTTTCCAAGAAAACTGTGCTTGAAGAATCCAATCCCACCTCAAGCATCTTTTCCTTGAGTGAAAAAAATTGAAAAAACAAATAAATAACAACAACAAAAAACAAGAATTAGATAAGTCCTGGCTAGATCAAGGGGAGGGGGTGTAAGCCAGTGGAGGGAGGTTTCCCTGGATCCCCCCTTCATCTAGAGGAGTGTGGTAATATCACCCAGCCTGCTTGGAATGCTGGGCTGTTTTGAAGCCGGTTTGTTTTCATGGTTAGAACAACGTTTCCGTTTGTCTCTGCATCTAAGGCTATGCCAGCACTTTTTTTTTTTTTGGTGTTTATTATTTTTAGCAGTTTAAAAGCTCACCATAGAAAGCGGGCAGTAGTAGTGGCAGTAGTAGCAGGCAGGCCTGGCCGGGGTCTGGTGGAGTCTACGGAAGAGTCGGCTGGCACCGGAGCAGGGTCCTTTGAATGAAGCCTTTGTGTGTCCCTTTGCCTGCGGCCTCTGGCGCATTGTCTAGGCTTCTCGGTGCTGGTGTTGTCTGATGGTAACAGTACTGACATTACAGTCCTCGGTGCCCAAGCCCTCCCTGGGAGCCCCCAGTCTGGCTGCCTCTGCTCCCTAGCCCTCCTCCAGGGCTGTCGCCCTCTCAGCAGTAAACTGTTGATTTATGAACTGTCATGAAATGGGATCACGTAAGAACCTTGAGATTTGTGGTTCTTTAATGCAAAACCGCAATTATTAATATTTCCCATGCTGCTAACATTTACATTCATCATTTCCCCTTTCCCAAATGCAGCTTTTCAGTGGACCCCCAATCTCCACAACATGGAAAGGGACGAAGGTGCTGGGTAAGGATGAGAGGGCAGCCACGAGTCCCCCACCTTCGCTTCTTCCTCATCCCTCCCCCAGTCACACCATCATATGAAGTCCTCCACCCCGAAGAAAACCCCCAGGAGACCTCAGAAAACCCACATACCACACATCCCTGCAGGGTGGCCCCTCAATTTCAGACACAGAAGCAATAGGGGTTTCTCTGCATGCTCAAGCCATAAAGCATTAGACCCAAAGGGGCAATCTATGAATGTATTTTTATATGGGTCTAGAAAAGGTTTGGTCCATCTATAGCAACAGGAATTAGTGATCACCATTACCTCGGGAAGGAGGCACTGGCCAGGGGCCAGGAGTCTCAGGAAGTTGTCTGGAATGATGGGGTGCTCTGTACCTCTCTAGAGTGTGCCCCACATGACCCATGCCAAAAATCACCCATGCATTCAACACAAGGAATTGCAGTCCCATGAGCTAGAAAGATAAAGAGAAGAAGAACACAAACATTGAGGTAGGTCCTTAGTGAAGGGAGAGATCCCGGCCAGATGTTTGCACCTGAACAACTTCTTACCTTGGAGCCCTGGCCATCAGCACAGTTCCTGAGGCTTGGGGACACCCGCTGACCGTGCAGCACCTTCCTGGCCCATTATTTACCCACCTAAAGTAATGGTAACAGCTCTGTTTTTGAAAATGTTCACCTACTCCTTTGGATGCTTTTCAGTGACTATAAAATGCAAGATTGCATTCATCACAGCAGGCACTGGGGCCACAAAGCAGGCCTCTGTGTCATCTCTAAAATAACAGCTTGAGGAGCCCACCACTTGCTCTTGGCAACGGCCCCACCCTATGGCCTTCTGTGACATATCACCTTCTCTCAAGCCCCTTCCTCAGCCTGAAGCACTTCAGAGAGTTCTCCTTAAATCTCTGCATGCCTTTGTTTAGAGGGTGGGTGGAAGGTGACATGGAAATGTAGCTAAGGACTTAGACCAAGAAAGAGGCCTCCAGGCCGGCCTCAGGCGGACTGATGGGAAGCACCCAACAGTTTTGAAAAGGAAGTAAAGGGATCCATGAGACGGTCTCAGGGGGCCAGAGCAGGGAGGACAGGAGGGTGTGCTGAATGGCCTTTGAGGCCGTCATGCTTTTCTTTGGACTTTGGACAGGACAGACTTTCTGGGACTTGGGAGATTCCCAACCAAGGCCAAGACAATGAGTTTCCCCAAATGCATCCACAGGAACACAGATTTAGTTCAGTAATGAAGCTATGGTAAAACTGAATCATCTGTAAAACATTTTTTAAATAACCAGAACATGTTTTTAACCCACACATACCATGCTTTGAATGTACATGACGCAAATTTCCTAATCAAACCAAATTTAATTTAGCAAATTTTCTTCGAACCAGCTTAACGTGCATGGGAGCAGAAATGGAATTATGTAATGCACGAGTTGAAGTAGTGATTGTGTCCTTGTGATTCAAGTCATTAAAAGTCAACTTAGGGGCTGGAGAGATGGCTCAGCGGCTAAGAGCACTGACTTAACCAGCTCTTCCAGAGGTCCTGAGTTCAATTCCCAGCAACTACATGGTGGCTCACAACCATCTGTAATGGAATCTGATGCCCTCTTCTGGTGTGTCTGAAGACAGCAACAGTGTACTCATAAAAATAAATTAAAAAAAAAAAAAGTCAACTTAGCCAAATGGAAAAGGCCTATCTTCTTCACTCTAGTGAGAGGGAATATTATCTTCCTAGAACCAGGATTTTGGACATGCTCCACACACAAATCAGACCTCTACCCTTTACCAGTGCAACATGTGATTTTAGTTTTCCATGAAATGAGAATAAGGGTACAATGTCAATACTGACATGTAGTCTATAGATATTTTCTCCATTGGTTTTATTTTTACAATTTAAATGATACACCTATTATAACCAAACTTGGCCACCTAATATAACTCAGCCAAGTGTAGTGCCTTATACCTGTAATCTTAGCATTTGGGAGGATGGATCAGAAAAAAAATCTCCATGAATTCAAGGCCAACCTGGGCTATATAGTCAGTTTGAGGTCAGCTTAGATTAAATAGTAAGTCCCTGTCTCAAAAAGAAAATGTGTGTGTGTGTGTGTGTGTGTGTGTGCGCACATATGCATGTGTGTGTGCAAATGTGCGAATATGAAAGCACATTGTATGTGTATATATGTATGCATAGATAGATAGATAGGTCGGCAGATAGATAGATAGATAGATAGATAGATAGATAGATAGATAGATAGATAGAGTTCTAGGAAGATTGGGAAGATGGTATGGTAAAATAGTAAACAGTTTCCTATAAAAGCATGAAGACCTGAGTTCTTCATAAAATGCTAGGCAGACTGTCTTGTGCTTTAGTCAGTTTCCTGGGGAGAGAGAGAGACACTGCTGGGTCTTCAGGACTCAATAACCTGTCGGTCTGGATCTCAGAGAGAGCCTGTCTCAAAGAACAAGGTGTGTGGCTCCTGAGAAATGATACAGAAGGTTGACCTCTGGCCTCTACACACATGAGTGTGCACGAATGCCCACCCTCTTGCATATTTATATGACCAGATTCACAGAAGCTGAGAGTACAGTGCTTGTTGCGACACTCTGAGGAAGTAGTCATGGCAACATTCTATCAAAAGATATAAAGTGTATGAAAATTATATCGATGGATAAAAGCTTCTGTTCCCCAGATGAATCAGTGTCAGCATCTGCAATACAGCACTACACTATTCTTTTGCAGTTCCCAAAACCACCTTGTGCACTTAACAAGAGGAGGGATTTTAAATTAAGTGTTAAGATCAAGACCACAGTAAAAATTAAATTAAAAGGTAATGAAAGTTGAAACAGAAATTATAAAATGTAAGAAGGACTGCTGTTCTGGAAAAGCACCCAGGACTGGCGCAGGTTGCCAGCAGGCCTGTGCTTGGATGACGTCTCTTGCAAGGGCTTTGAACAGGCGAGGGTCCTGTTCAGTCTTTCCTCTTCTGCTTTCCTCTGACTGCTTTCTCTAGTGTTGCTATTGAGCTAGAAACAACCAAAAGCATCTTCACAGGACAAGATGCCACCTCATGCTCATGCTGCTTGTCGCCTGTTTCCAGACCAGGAGACAGAGGGTGGCAAGCAGCCATGCCTGGAGACCTCACTGTCCCAGTGACAGAGTGGGACTTGACTAGGCCTTCCGATCTGAAACGATCAATGTATCCTGTCAGCGAATAGCTTTGTAAATAGCTAAATTTGTGAGGAGAATTTAGAGACTGCCATAAAGAAACCGTAAGAAACTATGGCTTGAACACAAGGTGTGTTTTCTAGCAGGAGGCTCGCTCCCTGTTCATCAGAGGCTTAGATTCTTTCTGCATTTCTTAGTGTTGGCTGCTTCCTCCAGACTTCTTGGTTGAAGATTCCTGCTGGAGCTCTACTCTTCACGTAGGAATTCTAGAAAACAGGATTGTGGGGCTAAAAGGCACCATGTTTTTCCACTAAATGGTCTTACCAGAATTCCACCCCTACAACTGCCTTCCACTGACTCCTAGCTACAAGGCAACCAGCAGGCATAGCTGGGCACCTCCCCATCTTGAAGCAGTGTAGAAGCTGGGCCTGAAGAAGCATCCAGGCCCACGAGCCTGGTCCCAATCAGACAGCTGATGGAGATTCTTCCATGGGAGCAGATGCAGTTCAAACCTTTGTTTGAAGAAAGTATACTCATCTGTCTTATCGTGCTGTGGCGCCTGTTCCTATGCATATGCATTTATATCTAGGGAAACCCTCCTAGATATAAGCTAAGCTTTTGTGAAGAGATCTAGATAAATAAAGGAACTTCCTGGTCTCCTTCTAAATCAGCAAGACTTCCATGACAGATTCCAGTTTATCAGTAGGACATGAATAATGCATAGTTAAGGAGGCACACGCACACCACACACGCAGAGCAGACTTTCACAGATCTGTGCCAGCAGATTAAGTTTTCAAACACCAGTATCTATAAGAGTCACCTGAAAAGTGGAAAGTGGGCAAATGCATAGGCCTTGGAGGGGGAAATGGGGGAGGGGCAGAGAGCGGCAAGGACTTGCCCACCTTGAGAAAACACACAAAAGGAAGTGGTAATGTTGGGATTGGAAGGGCCACTGTTTGTTCTTTCCCTTCTTCCCTGTCCCTCCTTCCTTCCCTTCCTTCATTCTCCTCCTCACACCTTGCCTCTTTCCTTCCTTCTCTCCCTCTCCCATGCCTCCTCCTTTTTTTTCTCCCTCCTTTCCACTGGGAGATACAGCTGCATGCATTTGGAAACTGTATCTTGTAAGATTTTCATTTGGTATCCTTCCAAATGACAAAGAATTTATTCCAAACCATCATGGCATCCTTTGCGGGAGGCAGGTGGTATCTTGCCATTGCGGATGACAGAATCAGGGCCCATCCTTGGTTCTGGCAGACCTGTGGAGCTAGAGGCCTCTTCATGAGCATTCAGGATTCTTTCTGCCCCGTAACACATGCCTCTCCCTGGTCAGCCCACTTCCCTTATGTATGAGACTCACGGGGCTCAGTAAAGACGGTCTGAGTCTGTCACTGCAAACGCTGTTGTCATTTTGCATTTAACACGTTTTGGCTCCTTTGCTTTACTTCATGTTATAAATTGGCTGTGATCATATCAACTTGGATGTGTGATTATAATTCCTCTCAGTTGCGTTTTGAAAGGTGAGTGTTATCCTGTCTGCCCACCTACTGTTGGCAAGCAGCGGGCTGTATCCAGTGCCTGCAGCTCCAGATGTCTCTGAGGCGCTTGCTGAGGCAGAGGCTCTGTAATAGCCTAGACCGTGTCTCTAATTAAAGATAAATGCTGTATGCTTGTATAGTAAAAGTATGAAGGCATACGTGTGAAAAACACCAACTGTAAGCCCGTGGTTAGCGTGGAGAGAGGGGAGAGAGGAAAGAGGGGTCATTAGTGGTTTGCTACACATTACCCCTCATTGGGAGATGAAGCACATGTGGGCAGGTCTGTGTGTGTGATGACATCTTGTCTTCTTTTAAAGCTGACTTACAATTTAAGTGCCCTTCTTAAGGGCAGCATTATTTGAGTCCTTGGAATGAAGTCATCACTTTCAATTTTGAACACTCTATGTGTTTGTTAGAATTGTCTACAAGGCTTCTTGACACAGTGTCCTGGGTTCCAAACATCGTTTGCTATTCAACTGGTTGTCGGGCCATCTAGGAACCTACATCCTAGCAAGTTTCCTGTGATATAGATATTGATGATCTAAAGACACACCTTTGGGGCAGTGATGTGTGAGAGTCGGCCTGGCTGGTTATCCACTGTCATTAGTTATATCAGTGTATGCTTCAGAACTCAGTATGTGGTTCAGCTCTGGAACTAACCAGTGTCTAACCATGGAATAATTAAGACACTGCCTGCTAGAAGGAAGTCAGGACCACTCTGTGCGGCTGAACTGGTGGTGTTTCTAGAGCCCACTTGAGCATAGAAACAGTAGTCAAAGAGACAGACCAGTGTTTGCAGAGTCTCATAGTGTTGCTTTGGTATAAATGTCTGTGATAAAGTGTTTTTAATCTGTTTCCAGAAATAACAACTCTGAGACTCGTATATACTTACAAATACCTAGGCCATATAGCTAGGCATGTTCTCTGATTAGCTCATAAGTTAATAACCCATTTTTTTTCTAATCTAAGTTCTGCCACCAGGCTGGTTACCTCTCCTCAGGTTCCATACATCTGTCCTCATTCAGTTGCTCAGGGTCAACCTTGCTGTGCCTCTCTCTAGCCCAGCACCCTTGCTTCCTACTGGAACACCCACCTTCTCTTTCCCACCTCATCTATAGCTTCTAGACCAACATAAAAGATCCCTTCTACAAATAAGAAGTATGCCCAGGGAGATTGTCAGGACCCTCAAACACAGACTATAACCAGGGCAGGAAATAAAGCAAGGCTTCCTGAAGGGTGGCAGACCTCATGGAGTTTGGAAAGGTAAAGTTATGTAGGGAGTGCGAAGTGAAGTGACCACAGACAGAAGAAACAGCACACGCAGAAGTTCACAGAAGGATTTATACTGCAGTAGTTATAGACACTGTAAGGAACTCAGCGTGTTCACCAACACCGCCATTGTGAACATCTGTTTAAGATTATCGAAATGGACCTGATGGCAGGGAGGACCGTTATAAATGTTAGGCAGATAGGGCTGGCCAGATAGGGAAGGGCACAGCTGCTCACCCCCAGCACCCACATAGCAAGCAGTTCACAAGGCTGTTAACACCAGTTCCAGGGGATCTGATGCACTCTTGTGTCTCCTGTGACACTACACACATGTGGTACACAGACATGGACTCAGGCACACACATACATACACATACATAAAATCAGTAAATAATATTTTAAAGAAAGAAAGAAAAATTAGACACAGCAGTGGTTTGTTTCAGTTTTATATTTCATCACGAGTTCTGTGAGTGGGACATGTCATGCATGGGTTGGAGATGAAAGTAGCCACAGTGGGCCAGATTGGTAGCTATGCATTAGCCTCTGTATAAAATAGCACATGCTGAATTCAGGCAGTTTCATTGAGACTGGAGGGAGTGGAAGGAACTCGGAGTCTGCAGGGAAATCAGAGTTGTGGGGCCACAGGGTCAGTATACTGTAGAAAGCAAGAGAGACTTCCACGGGGAGACGTCCTGTGCACCTTCCCTACCGCTCAGAAGGCGACACAACATACTTCTCGAAGGCCAAGGAGCGACTGCATTTAGCAGATCAAACATGATTCCTTAAATGTGGATTTGAAGAACTTTTTCTGATCTTATTCATTATATTTTTTGTACCATTTTCCTGGTTTTGGCCTAGCATTGGCCATCTGTTCTCTCTGACGGACAGGTACCTCGTAACCCCTGCCCAGCCCTTCCCTCAGCCCTTAGCAGCCAGTTGATGTCCTGTCATCAAGGCTCACCTGAGCATACCATTTAACTTATACTTCGTGGCATTTCTGCTGTGAGATAAAACACCATACCCAAAAGCAATTTATGGAAAAAAGAGTATCTTGGATTAAAGTTGCAAAGCGTAAGTGTCTATATCGTGGGAGGGCGGCATAGTGGGCGGCAGGCGTGTGGGAGGAGCTGGACGCTGAGGCTCACATCCTTAACCACCTGCAGGAAGCAGGAAGTGAACTGAGAAGGGTCAAACTCAAAGCCCACCCCCAGCATCATACTTCTCCACCAACGCTGCATCACATAAACCTCCCCCAAAGAGTCCCGCCAGGTAGAGCCCACAGAGGACCTTGTTTATTTCAGCAGTACAGCCCCATCAAACACAGCCTTTCTCTGCCCTCCCTGCCCTTTCTGCTAGTCTTCCATATTTACCACAATACTTTGAACCCTTTTGTGTGTGAGGTATTTATTCTGTTATTGGTGTTGTTGTTGTTGTTGTTCCCGTTGTTCGTTGATTTGTCTTAACTTGATTTGAAATAAGGGCTTTCTGTGTTTCCCAAGCTGGTCTGGAACACCTGGACTCAAGCGACCCTCTGACCCCGTTGCCCATGTAGCAGGGACAGGCAGCTGCCACCGTGCCAGATTAGCTCGCAGACTCCATAGAGTAAGCTGTCCTCCCCTTGCCAGTGGGCACAAGGAGCCAGAACCGGTTTCTTTACGTCCTGAGTGCCTAGAAGCATTCTGGTTCCCTCTGTGACCTTCTGCCTTGTGTTGACAGACGCTCCCTCATCTAGAGAGCCCTTCGTCACTATTTTGCTATTGTTTTAATAAATGTTTCCTTAAAATACTCTCCTTAAATACTTTCTTCAAAATGCCTCATTTTCTAGAAATTGTATCTCACACTCACACAAGAGTAGCAAGAGCAGCTGGTGAGAACTTGTCTAGGCTGCTTTCGTTTCCTGTAACAGGCATTGAAAGCTTTTGGCTTTAATACAAGCCCGCAGTATCATAGCACAATGTGGCTGAACTTGAGGCAACGTCTAAATTTGCTCCTTAGCAGTGGGGGAATGAGTGAAATCCTGTAGCGTTTACCTGGATGGAATAAAAATTAGTTTATCAAAAACATGCTCATCTCTCTCATAAAATATCTAATTATTTAGTTATGTGAAATATACATTTTAATTGTAGTCAATGATGTTGTGTGGACCTTGTCACTGGCAACCGTCTGCACAGACCACACTAATGTTTCTACAGCTTTTTCTAGAAATGTAAGGGGTCCATACAAAAACCAGGCATTTCTGCTTTTCAATAAATTTCCTGCTACCAACAAGTAGAGGAGCTAGCCATCATCTCCCTGAGAGAAGACCTATCATCAATCTAATCAATAAGGTTTCCTCTATGCAAAGTTCTATGCTTTGCCAGTAGGAAGCACCATCGATTACACTTCCCTGAGGAAACACAACATATGTGATCCACAATACATACAGCCTGAAAAAAAAAATAAGACTCTCCTAATTGTTGTCAGTTGTATTTCCAGAAAACCCAAAGGAAAGAGAAATGATGGTGGCTTCGGACATCTGGCCATTTTGATGGTGAGGATAGAATTGTGATAAGCAAGATGACTTCCTGCCCAGGTGGGAAGGGATGTTTCTAGTATTTCCAGCAGCAGCAGCAGCAGCAGGTTCAGGATGTGTTGACGTGTCGTCGTTAATGTTGCAACTCCTGGTTCATCCCCAGACTGCTGCTGTATCAACGGCTTATTAATACATGTCTAAAATTTTTTCACCTTTACGTTACACCTTAACACAGTATTATAGCCTCAAAGTCGGAATTGCTCAGGGCAAAAATCCAGCAAGGATAGCAATATGTAAGTAGTCAAAATGCAAAAGCTAGCAAGTACCCTAATCTGTTAAAAGTATTAACTGTTAGCCAAGGGTGGGCTGATTGCTTTCCTCCCTGGAAGGTTTGGCAGACGCCCTGTTAGCAGTAGCCTCGCTGAGATGTGTGTGACGGCTCTTCACAGTGTAGGCCTTCACAGGATGGATCAATTCTGCTGTAAACACAGCCAGTTGTCTGTCTGCCCCTCCCCTGTGTGTTCTCACCTCTCACAGCCAACTGACAGTACCTGCCATGGTGTTAGGTGTACAGCGTGCACGTAGCACTATCCACATGGTATATAAAATTGCATAAAGTGTCATTTTGACCTCCAGGTAGAACATATCAAAGTCAGGGCTGATTAAATCGCAATGCCGTATTTACAAGGAGTTGAACAATCGCAGCAAATCCACAATGGCAGACATACCAACTTGGGAATTGAAAAATTGAAAAACACCTCAGGGAATGGAATGGTCTATAAACTTTTCGTGTTCTTCATGAATATGGCTGTTTCTTACTTATCAGTATTGAAAGCAACCTGTCCTACTTTGAGCAAACCTTACACAGTAGCACGAATGTTTACAGAACAAATAAATGGAGTGGAAAATATTTATTTAACCAAATCTTTCCATTCAAAACAGCTGCTTTGAGAAATCAGTCACAGAATCAGCTTAAGATGCCTTGACCACTCAGTGCTACCCAAGGCCTAGCTGAGGCACACAGGGCCTCGTTTGTACAAATGCTAGGGGGAAAGCGGAGGTGCACAGGGCCTCACAGACGGTGGAAAGAAAGTCACTATGCACTTTTGAGAGAACTGGGAGATGGTGAGTTGCAATGAGTGGCAGAATCATTAGGAATCAACCCCAGAGTGTAGCTCTAAACCCTTCCGGTTAGATGTATTGCTAAGGCTCTGAAGTCCGCCATCAGTCATCCTCAGAGGAACCTCTCCTGCATACCTGCTACTAGTTTTTCTGGAGACTTGACAGAGCTGTAGACTGCCCTAGGCCTTGCCATCCGGGAATTTAGAACCTACACTTAGAGCAAGATCCTGGAGGGATATCATTACTGTGCAGTCACATTAGGGCTGCCTGAGTCAACACTCCAATGCCTCTGCCTCCCGTCTGTCTACGTTGTATGGCTGTTGTTGTTGTTGTTACTGTACAGTCTCCTGTCTGGTTTCAGTGTGTGTAGGGGCTGACATTTTGAGAGATAGACAACACCAGTTCTCAAGCAGAGAGAAAAACATCTGGAACATTTGATTAGGAGCTAAGTTAACGGGAGCCACTGAGGGAGCTGCCACGGTGACCCTGTCTGAGGGCCACATAAAGCCTCTCCAGTGATGTCATCTTATAGAAACCCAGACGCCAGTGGGCCCCTTTTAAAACCTCAGGGAGAGTAAAGATGGAGTGCACAGGCAACAGGGAACAAGAAAGTAGCACGCAGGCAACTTCAGTCAAGGCCAGCCTGGAACTCCACTGTGTAATACACTTGGAGTTTCTGTTGCAGTGAGAAGCAGGGTTGCCAAAGGCTTTGGTCTTTTCTCAGAAAGGTTAGACACAGGGCTGGATAAGGAAAAATGAGCTTGAGGCTAAGCTCACATACTGCTCAGATGCAGTAAACACCAGCTCCTCTGACAAGAACGACGTCAGTGGGGCATTCTGATGGAAGAGAAAATAACGTCCACAGTCATAATTAAGTTCACAGGCAACCGTCCCTGTAGCCATCAGCTTGCCACTCAAAATAAATGGCTGAAGAAAAATTGCCACACCTCAGAGCTAGAGAGCCAAAGTAAAAAGCTGGTGGCCAGAGGAGCAAGAGGGGCAAGATTTTGCCCCCTTGGTGACCCGAGGAGCATTATAGAACAGTCACGGAAGCCGAGCCTGACCCAAGCAAGCGCAGCTCACTCTTCCTTGTCTGGAACGTGTAGATTAGAGTCAGAAACGACAAAATAAAGCCATTCAACTCTACCACTTTTCTCAGGAGCTTTAAGAAATCTGGCAGTTTCCACCTGAACTGACCGTTAAACTTGTGCTTCTGGCCTGGTCTCCTGGCTGAGTGATTACGGACAGCAAGTGCCTCCCCGAGACAATTTTGTCAGTGGAATTTCCAGCATTCCTCTCTGCCTTCCGACGGTAGTAGCTTTCTGTTTGTTAGCAGTTTTATTTCTTACCGACTTGTGCGGTTTATTTTCTGGACGAGAAACTGTAATCCAGTATTATCTGCTGAATATGATGCTGTAATCCAGCATTGTCTGCTGAATATGACACAAACTTGTCACATATGTAATGTTGAATTTTCTGTAACTACATTAAAAAGAAAAGATCAAGTGAAGGCCATGTTGATGCTATAGTTTTGAGGCCAAAGAGATGGCTTTGGGTCTGAGTCCCTGCCGCACAGGTGTGAGGACCTGCGTTCAGATTCCACGTGAAGGTCCAGATGTGCTCGTGCAGGCTTGTAACCAAGCACTGTCGGGAGAACTGACACAGTGTGCTGGGTGCTTCAAGTAATAAATGCAAGGAATATTTTACAATTTTAGTCCACTAACCATGGACCCACGTGCCAAACTCATCTTTCATGTTCTCTTTGAGGTTCCCTCCCTAGGGCTTTTTAGAATGCGAGAGAGAGGCTGGTGTGAGGCTCCCTCTGGACAGCTTAGCAATGGACACCTCCAAGCATGTGGTGTTAGATCACGGGCACCCTGATCCTTACGCCTGTGCGGTGAGATGGGGCCCGGGGACTTTCCCTAGGCAGCACCCCTTGATTTGGCGTGGTTCACACACCAGACACTGTCTCTTTCTTTCACTAGTGACCACCTCCAGTCCACACATTCTCTAGAAGCTACACCCATAGCTCAGTCCTCATGGGGAGCAGAGCTGGAGGGGAGGATACAGGATGGGGCAGGGGATGAGGAGTCCCATGCTCTCACCCAGTGACTCCTATTCTGCCTTCACAATCCAATTGCTGAGACCTGCACAGAGGAGAAAGAAACCAAGGAGGCAGCCATGCAGTCCACTTGCAGCTTTGACCGAGGAGGTCATAGCGGCAAACCCAAGTACTGCTCAGACAGGACAGATAGTGAGAGAATAGAATTTTAAGACTGGGGGATTTGGGTTTTTAAGTGCAAGTATACCTGTTTAAATGCTGATGTCACTATCTTATTTGACACTAATATTAATATCTAATACTCGCTGCTACAAACACCAGTTAGATCGCTGATTCTGAATTCTAATTCGCTGTAGATGGGTTACACAGAATAGCCTGGAGTCTTCTATCAAACCCTCCATGACTATCCTCACCATGGAAATGGCTACAGGCACTGCATTGGGGTCACATGAAGGGAGGGCCGGGGTACTGTTGGTCTTCAGGACCTTCTGTGGAATGTATAGTCCCAGAGCCAAGGATTTGTCAGCCTTTTGCAGGCTCAGTTCAGGCAAACTGAGCTGCTGGGAGACTGTGCTTTCAGTGACTGTATTATGCCCTGAAGATAGCAGTTTTGCATCCTCTTCCCTTCCTTTCTACTGCAACATTCTGTGAGCCAAAGAGGGGGTGGTACAGATGTTCTGCTTAGGCCAAAGTGCTCAAGTGTCACTAATGTCCAGCCTGAAGCAAGCCTGAGTGTCTGTATTCGCTGCCGTTCATTGCCTCTGATTGAGGCTGAATGCAGCATTTGTCTCTGGGCACGTGTATTTGTGTGTAAGTATTTAGAAGACAATACGATGCTATGTCCATTAGGCAAACGATGGTAGTAGGCTCCCCCCCCCAGGCTCTATGATCTCCCCGGCAATGGTCCTTTGACGGTGCTAACAGTAACAGGAATGTAGTCCCTCCTATAGAGTAGACCTCAAATGCAGTCCAACAATAGTTGGTTACCCCATATCTCCCATGCACCAGTGTGGACATCTTACCTGGCAAGTTGGCATTGTAGTTCTTGGTTTACTGATGGCTCCTGATGCCATTTCTCCCCCAGCAGCCCACATAGCGCCTTCCAGCACTGTGAATGGTAGCCAGCAGGGGTAATCTTTGGCTCAGTTCCAGCCTGATTTCTTTATATCTTGCAACCAAGGCATGTGGTGCTTGTATCTTCAGTAACTGAGTCTTACCACCTGGTGCTTGTGGGTCACTCACCGAGAGGACTGCCAAGGCCCTGTATCGTCTTGAGGGCTTATGGGCCTCCCTGGCCAATGATGGAGGTGCCCCACACCAGGTGCTGTGACTTTTGTTTGACGAACAGTGTCTTCTAGGGGTAGGATCCTCTAGCCATTCGGAAGATCTCCCTTCTAACTCAATTTTTTAAACTTACGTTTTAATTAGCTTGCAGAGTACTGTTTCCATATGTGCTTCCCACAGTCCTGGCTTCAGTTAACCCTCTCCTCTCCTACCCCCAAGCCCCACCCCAGTCAAAAACCTATCACCCCAGTGTTCCTCCTCTCTCTTAATATCACCCATGTGGTGCTACCATCTCCCCTCTCTTATGGCGCGTCCTCTCACCAGTGACCTATTTCTAGCTTCTTGCCCTCCACAAGCACTCCTAAGTTAAACACTCGGTTCTAGAGTTTCAGTGCCATGATTCACTACGAGAAAGAACGCTTAGAGTTCGTCTTTCTGGATCTCTGTTACCTCACTCAGTAATAATGTTTTCCAGTTCTCACCATTGACCAGAAAGTTTCCATCTTCCTTCCTTCCCCCCCCCTCTCTCTTATATTTTTTTAGATCTGAAAATTTCACTTCCACCATAAAAGCATAGATGTGCCACATTTTTATTATCTCTTCATCAGCTTGATGGACATCTAGGCTGAATCCTTTTCCTAGCAGGTGTGAATCAAGTGGCAATGAATATGGGTGAGAGAGTATGACTGTAATAGAGGAGCGTGCCTAGGCCATTGGGTATATGTTTAGGGTTTACATAGCTGGGTCTTACGCTCCATCTATTTGCTACCATCGTGAGGACCCTCTACAGTGACCTCCATACTGGCCGTGCCCGTCCACATCCCACCAATAATGAACAAAGCTCCTTCCCACAACCTCATCTGGATTGGCTGCCATTTTATTTTATTTTTTTAATAATAGCTATTCTAACTGAGGTGAGATGGAATCTCAAAGTAGTTTTAATTTGCATTTCTATTAATGATGTTAAATGCTTTGTAAAGTGTTCATTAGCCATTCATAGTTCTTACTTTGAGAAATCTCTATTCAGTTCCAACCCCTTTTTTATTGAGTTGTATATAGTCTTGATGTTTTGGAGTTGATTTAGGTTCTTTGGGTATTCTAGATATTAATCTTCTGTCAGAAGTATAACTGATAAATACTTATGAATTCTGTAGGCTGCCTCTTCACCTAATTGATAGTTTCCTTTCTAAGCAAAGTGGTTTTGCAAAGCTCCAATTCCACCAATAATGTGTGGGAGTTCTGTGTGTTCCCTCTCCTCTCCAGCACTGGGTAATGCCAGTCTCCTTAATTCATCTTTACAGTGGGTGGATAGTGGTAGCCCATTATGACTTTGAAGTACAATGGGTACATCACACGTACAGGTCACACAGCATCTTTTAAGCTGTTGGCTTGTGCTACTACCACATACGCAGTATAAACACTGAGCTCTTTGAGGCATCCATCTGCCTCTGTGTAACACAAAGTGTGTAGTGCCAATCATTTTAGCTTTAGCAAATGTGGACCTCTCAGCCTAGGGGTTCATCATATCCAGGTGATGGTCCTGATAACACGTGCAGGGAAGAGCTACAATTTCTCCCACAGGAGCCTCACAGCCAGAGTATATACAGACAGGAATTTGTGCCTGTAACACTGTCCACTGAAGGCTGACTGAGCACCTTCTGAGTCCCAGAGAGTAGAGTATGAAATGCATTGAAGCAGAACTCAGCTTATAGTTCTGAGAAAGACAGGGAGCTGCTACAGCTCTATCACCAGGACAGCAAGTGCTTAGACAAATACATATGTTGGAAGCCTTAGGGTCTAATTGCAAAAGCCCCTGAAGTGGGCAAGGGGATATTTATCATTTTAATTATATTTTATTATTTAATAATTTTATAACTTGGTATAATGTGTTTTGATCAAATCTACTCTCCCCTCCCTTCTCTTTGCTCCCTGATGTATCCCACCATGTTTCCTTCCCAAGTTCTTGTGTCATTTGTCAACCCACTAAGACCATTTAGTTGTACCTCTTTGGATGGGTGTAAGACAGTCTAGTAGAACATAGGTTCTCTCTGGGGCCCCACCCATGAAGATGTCCGATTGTCACTCAGAAGTCATCAATTGTCAACAGCTTCTCACATGGGGGAAGAACTTAGCTTTCTCTATCCCTGCTGAGATTTTTGTCTGGCTCGATCTCCTACACACAGTCACAACCATATCTGTTTGTGTGAACAAAGCAGCACTGGAATTTCTGGAACATACTGTTTTTCTGTATATATCCACCAGCTCCGAATCACAATCTTTCTGCACCACCTTCTGCAATGGTCTGAGTCTTAGAGATAGAAAGGATAATAAATATCCTTTTTGGAGCTGAGTACTCTACCGCCTCTTATTCTTTGCATGTTAACCAGTCATGGGTCTATGTACTAATTGCAAGAAGAAATTTTTCTGATGAAGACTAAGAAATGCACTGATCTATGCATATGAAGATTAAAACTTAAGGGGCAGTTTACTGGTATGCCAGTTTACCAGGATAATAGTATTAGGTTTCTCTTTCTAGCCAGTCATAGTGGACTGGCCCAATTAATGGTTCTGCCTTGTATTTTAGATATAATCAGAAACACATGGTGGGTTATTCTAATAACATGTGTGTAGTTATTGCAGTAGTGGACATATCTTGCCAGGTAGGTCATTGCTGTAGCTTGCCTGAGTTCACAGCTGGCTAAGAATGTTAATTACTTTTTTCAGATCAACAACTGATAAACAAGACTTCATGAAATTAAAAAAGAGGTTTTACAGCAAAAGATACCACTATTCAAGTGAAAAGGCAGTCTATAGAATAGGGGTTTTTGGGGACCCTGTACCAGTTATACATCTGCCAGAGGGTTAGCATTTAGAATATACAAAGATCTCAAAAAAACTAGACATCAAAAAGTAACCCAAACTAATTTAAAACAGAGTATGCAACTAGATAGAGAGACATGATAAAGGAAATATAAATGGCTAAGAAATAGTTTTAAATGCTGAACATCCTTAGCTGTCAATGAAATGCAAATTGAAACTATTTTGAAATTTTATATTACCCCAGTCTGAATAGATAGAAGCAAGAAATCCAATGACAAAACAAGCAAAAAGCACTACTGTGCATGTAGGGAAGGGGACACACTGGCTTGCTATAGATGAGAGTCACAGGCTGGAACAGCCACCGGGGGAATCTGGCTGAAGGTTCCTCACTAGAATCTACTGTATGATACAGCAGGGAGGTCTTTCTAGCTCTGGTTTTATAGGTGGGAGAGGAGGGCTATCAGAGGAGTCAGCTGCCTGGCCAACTGAGTCTCCGGAGCTTCTCCAGGTAGACTAGGGCAGCTAGAGCCTGGGGCCCCACGGAAAGCATGCCCAAAGGACACAGAATGTTCTCGTGTGCAGGGCTGGTCATGGGGATAAGGCTGCTCAGCCCAGAGAATCTGTTTAGGGTTTATCTACAGGCAGACAGAATCTAGAATGCTCCTAACTACTGTAAACCACAGAATTTTAACTTCTTTGAGGTTAATCTGCATGGTGTTCAGTTTCTTTCAAACATCTTTTCTGGAAGTTGAGCACATTTTCTGTTAAATAGTAACCAGTGTGTGCTTTCCTATCTATGGTATTGTAAGAATTGCAATTTCTTAGCTAGGTTATTTTTTAAACCATATGCTTTCCAGATCTACCAACCTAGTCTGAGCACCAAGCCCCAAGTAGGGCAGCCCACGCATAGCTCTCCTGTGGAATTTAGTTTCATGCATGGCATTAACATCCATCTTTCTAACTGGACGATCAAGCCACATACATTCTAATAAAGAAAATACTCATTTAAATCAAGTCAGGCCAAATAGTGTCTAGAGCCTTTTCTCTCAAGTACAATAGAGGCATCCGTGGGATAGCAGAATTGCTTCCATTTTATTCAACACTTATGTCTCTATTTCTAGTTGTGTTGTTGTGTGTGGCACTGTCACAGAGCAACTCATTAAGTCCCCATGATGCTCCTAGAAATGGCCAATATACTCCTGCTCTGTGGGTAGGGAAACTGAGACAAGGAGATTAAGCAATTGCTCAAGCCACAGGTTTGACTCCGTGCACTCATGCTCCTGGCACAGTTCTGTCCACGTTCCTCCACGTTCTTCCATGGTTCTCTGAGTTGCAAAACTCAAAGAAGCAAAGTTCACCCGGCACCTATCTGTTGCGCAGCTGCTGGGTGGGTGAATCAGCAACACCTTTGCCCCAGGAACTCTTAGTCTATCTGGGGAGACGGAGAGAGTAGTGGTTTTAATGCAACGTTAACACGAGCCCGGAAACAACTGCCCTGCCTGTGCCAGTAGGATGAGGGTAGGAGAGGCAGGGTCAGCCTTTCCAAATAAAAGAACTGAGCAGGGGCAAGAGTGTTGACTTGTGATCAAGCAAAGTGTGTTTTAGAGCTGCCAGTGTGTCTGGTGGCAGAAGAATTGCACTGTGAAGGGCTGCAGGGGCCACGATCAGGTGGGGGCAGGGTGGTTTGGAGGCTGAAAAGTAGTACACTTCCTTGACCTAGTGAGAAGCAACGGAGGCTAGGGACACAGAAGAAACGTGAGAAACACCTTCTAGAAGGATGTGACTGGACAACAGTGTCACAGTCTTCCCCAAAAAGGAAGGAGGGGGCACTTAACAAAGCCGGGTGACTGGAAACCAAACATTTTAGAAAGCATGAGAGGAAAATACAGAGTGAACTGTGTATAGCATGTGAGTGGAGGATGAGGGTTGAGAGAGAAAGGGGAAGGAGGAAGGGAAGGAGGAGGCCACGGATGGAAAAGAGGAGAGAGACTGAAGCGTGCTAGCACCTTTGGAAGATCCGAGGTCACTGTGTCGTAGGAATGATGCATTTGCCGTCCTGGCTCCATGCACCCTCTGCTCAGTCTGTCTCAGTCAGCTCCAGTGTGGGTCACTCACTAGCAGCCATGGCCATGGCTCTCCTACAGCTGGGGAGATCTCCACCAGAGAAAACATATCAGGATGATGGGAGATTTCCTTTTGGGGCACTGCCTTGGCCTGCAGGCAGCTCCCAGACCAGGCTCAACAGAAGAAACAGATTAGCTCAAGACAGAAGTAAAGCACATTAAAGCTATTGCCAGGCTTGCTACAGGGAACAGGGGCCACTTCCAAAGCACTGCTTTTTCCCAGAATAAAATAATAACTTAAAAGCCTGACATTTACATTGACAGTTATCAGGCCTGTATCTTGATGGCCTTTAACCCAAGGACTGTTCCCAGACATGAGGAATCTGAAGGCTTGTTTCAAGCCAAATTATTATTTCCCTCGTGGCTGGCTAAAATTAGCATAATTAGTGGAGAGAGCCATTTTACTTAGCAATTATGATTACGACCATGCTGGCCCAGGAGGACAGTGAGCATTCTAATGGTGCCGTGGCTGTGGATAAGGTAGCGCGTCAGGTGTTCGCTGCCCAGGAGCCTCCCGATGCTGGGAGTCCCATTTCAACAAGGGGTTGGGTTACGACACGCTTTGCTGGCTGCTTGCTGCAATACTGGTCTCCGGCAGCAGGCCAGAAGGCTGAGAGGGAGCCCCTGGCCCTCCTGGAGAGGAGCATGGGGCTGTGAGCGACCAGTCTTGGAGGAACCTCTTGTGGACAGTCCTACCGGCTATGACAGCAGTCCAGTGTTGGCAAGCCAGGGCAACTGCAATGCACTGCAAGAAGGTGTAACTGGGAGAGCGCGGCCACACAAATGCGGGACGGTTCTGGCCTCCCGGCAGCTCACTGGCCTGCAGAGCCTCTATCCTGTCTGACCTGGAGGTTGGATTGGGTGTGGAGATGTCTGAAAGTCGTCTGAGCCCAGAGGACAGCAAGGTGAGCCTCAAGCTAGCCCTGTAATGTTCTCAGTGCTGCTACAGTTGATGAGAGGGTCAAGCAATGTGTGTGTATCTGAAGGGGACGGACAGACATCAGTGGCCAGCCTCTCAGAGGTCTGGATGCCCTTGGTAAGGGTATGGTTCCACAATGTGCTGTCATTCTTCATCTGCATCTTAAAAAAGGCAATATACATGTATGTATGTATATATGTATGTATGTATGTATGTATTATGTATGTATGTATGTTTATATATATATCAGATTTCAAACTTTTCTATTGGCAGCTAAAGGAATCAGTTGTGATAAGTGTATATAGTGTATGATGATGTATTTTCTAAACTTTAAGCATTTTTGGAGAAGCATAAAAGGAAAATAAGGTATTTACCTTATTTTCCTATTCTGAAATAAGATGCCGAATTTGGTTGAGGATAGAAAGCTATAATCATTCTTGGTAACGTATTTTCAGAAGTGTTCTGTGGTTGCTGGATCTACAGGATAAACTGGAATATTGCATAGTGGCTGGGGTTTTGGTGGTAGTACATGTTTCAGTGAAAGGTTGCTGGAGTGAAGGAGTTTCACCTGAGCTGCAGAGGCTTCGTGAGGGACTGCACCTGTTTTCAGGTGTGGGACACATAGACTTGAATTACCAAAAGGTTTGCTCTTCTTTGGGGAAGAGGTAGAAGAGTGGCCCCCTTCTGGTTTTAAAAAAAATAAAATGAAAACCTACTTTCTGGAAAATGAATTTCTTACAGATGCAAACTTGCCATGCAGGAACAGGGATTGTGTGGACTCCCATGGAGTCCGTGTGGAGAACAGGTGTGGTGGGAACATCAGGGGCTTAGCAGAATTCTCCAGGAGTTTGCCTGGAGTTTCTATAGCACTGCTGTTTTTCCCAGAGTGGTCCTCTTGACCATCACACATTGAACTGCTGTGTAAAGGACATACCTGGAGCTTCGCTGTCACTAAAGCCTGCATTGGGTTACATTGGGGATGTTTTTTGGATTCTGGGACGTAGCTTTGCATCTTGCTGAATCTCCCTTCCCTCAGCAATGCGCCAACAAGGAGGGAGGAAGTAGCTATGGAACAATTAGCAGAAAATGAACTGTAGTGCTCAGCTCAGGGCTAGAGCAGTCTATGAGCAAACATCAACTTTTCTGGGTAATTCTTAAAGGCGAAAGAAAGAAAAGAACAGGAAAATGCCTGCTTCTTGCCCTGGCATATGTTTTTCATGATCCTGGTCCCTTTCCCTGGTAGGAGCGCTGTAGACAGAGTTCTGGCTTTGTGTGGGCACTTGCAATACACATCTAGCCCAAAATATGAAAAAAAAATTGGAACAGAAAGTGAACAGAAAGGTGATATTATGGTATCTTAAAGACTTTCAAATAAAGAAAAAGCTGTTCTCACCAGGGTGTGAGTGACACTGGAGAAAATGAAGTGTGCTTAAAATAATTCAGTGTTTCTAGTAAGAAAAAAAAATCCACCTCAGTTCCTTCTAAACAGAAGAGGAAATGTACTTGGATTTTTCAGATAATACTTAGCAATGGGTCAGAAAAATAACCGTGTGTCAAGTGAAAGCCATACTGCTCAGTAATAATAGAATATTTGCTAGAAGCTAAACAGCCCTTTCTAAATGCTAGAGACAGACATGGCTTCTAAAGGCTTTGGTAAGAACTGCAAGGTAAGGTCCAAGTGAGGGAAGACCTGGGGACTGGAGCATCCAGTGGGCAGCAGCCGCTCTTAGGAGCTCCCTGGGCATGACTGGCACCAAAACCGACATTAATTCTCCCTCCATCAGCAGGGGTGTCCTTTCTGCTCCACCCAGGGTTCTCTCCTGGGCACTTCTGCACAAGAAGAGGGCTTCTCACCTTCAGAGAATCCAAACAGGCTCCAGAAAGACTTAGAAATAGACCAGGATTTCTCAGATTTCTTAGAGGAAAGACTTGGCGGCTGTGGTTCATGGTATACTTCATGACAGGACTGAGACTTAGCTGAGCCAGGAACATGAATAGGACTTGTCTTCCCATCTCAGTGGATAAAAAGAAGTATTGTCATCCCTAATCCTGGACATCATACCCTTTTCCTCTTTTCTTAACCCACCGAAATCCAAACTCACAGCAACTGCATACTGTGCTTCCAAAACACATCATCTGTCTGCTCAGGGCTGTGCCTCCACGCCCACTGTCTGTGGGTACACCACTGTCCTCCCACTCAGATATTCCAGAGGTCTGTGAACCGGTTTCTCTATTTTCACTGTTGACCCAGCTTCCCATCCATCTTCCACAAAGTAGCCAGAACAATGACATCACCACCTCAGTTTAAACTTTTAAAGGTTTTCCACTGGGCTAACAACAAAGCCTTTGTCCACACTTTTGGTCCTTGCCTGATACAGGCCAACGCCACTCCTCTTCTCACCGTGATTCCCAAGGGCCAGCCACTCTGTCTCACTGTGAATCCTGCTAGAGAAAGATTTCCAACCTAGAAAACAAAGGTGAAAGGTATGGAAGGCCACAGAAGGAAGACCATTCTCAATATCAAAAGGGAAATTTTGTTTTGTGATGACTTCACCCCGCAAATGTGCCTGTATTAGTGGGAAATACGGGCAGCATGAGCAGATTTCAGAGACCTGCAGATTCCTCGGAATCTCAAATTTTATTTCTTTCCAGCTTCATGAAATTCTCTCGCAGCATAGTATAGTTGATGAGATTCCCGTTCCAGGAAGGACAGTCGGTATTTACTGTGTGCTAGACACAGTGCCAGGCACAGAGCAACTATAACTAAGTAAACAGATAAAGAGAGCATACCTCCTTAGCATTTTGCAAGCTTCTGGGGGACCTAGACGATTACAACAGAAGATAATTACAATTCAGAGTTTTACAAGGTGCCATGAGAACACGTGGGTGGGGCACCCAGCTCCGCTCCAAGCTAGGAGGTCAAGGACAGCTTCCCAAGGGAAGTGCTATTTCAGCTGAAGCCTCAAGTAGTGGGAAGTAGGGCAGAAGGCAGGGGGAGGAAGTCAAGGTCTCCTGCCAGGAGAAAGAGCCCATGAAAACGGAGAATAAAGCTGTCCCTCAGCCTTTGTGGGTATTAGTTCCAGGACACATGCACACACACATGCACGCACACACACACACACACACACACACACACATGGGGGGGGGAGAGACAGAGGACAGAGTGAATGCCATAATATCTGGATGTCCAAGGTCCTTACACATACACATGTATGTGTGCACATCATCCGTACACATCCTTTAGATGTAACAAGTATGTAATAGTTAATATCATGTAAATGGCTGCTATGTGTGGGTTTTAGGTAAAAATGACAAGAATGGAAGCTCTGCACATGCCCAGTGCAGAAACAGTTCCTTTTCAAATACTTCCCATCTGTGCTGGGTCAATCTGCAGATGCATATTCTGAAGGTATAAAAGGAATCTCTACATTAGGGGGAAATGTGGCCTTCTTACAAAACCCAGAAAAGGCCCTAATATCTGCTATGTAATGTGAAAAATGGGGGGAAAAAGAAGGGAACGGGAGACTGAATGGTGAGAGGTGGCCCTGAGTTCCAACAGGCTGCCCTAAGAGCTGGAGGGATCAGATATGCATTTACAAGACTAAGAGAAGAGAGGAGCCTGGGCCATCTGAAGGCTGTTTATAGTCCAGTGACATAATGCTGGGATGGACCAAAATAGAAGCAGAGAAGCCAGATGTGCTTTGGTAGAAGAATGGCTTTGTAAGGGAGAATCGGCAGCCCCTGGAGACAGATGGAAGGGTGCAGGTCTGAGGGAGAAGAGATCAACGAGGAGGACTCCCATCACTGCCACGGACAGCCCTGCACAAGGACCATTTGTAAGTTCAAGGCCAAGGTGTCAGAGGAAGCAGAGGGACACGGTGAAGTCACAGCTGACAAGGAAGTACTTCCTCATCCTCAGGGCTTCTCTATGCCATGGGTCCTGGAGTGTCTTTAGAGCCTAAATCTGTTTAAAGTCTAGACAGATTGAAGTGAATCCTTGGACATATCCTAGTATTGCTTGAATGCTTGCTGCGATGCCAAGCAGGATCTTCCGCCATTAAAAAGTGATATTAAGGAGAAACATTAACTGTACAGGCAGTGTTTCGCCAATGCCACCGTTCTGTAGCCTTGGTCTCCAGAATACTCTCCACTTTGGACATAATGATGCCAGCCCCTGGGGGGATGAATAAGGATGTTCCCATCTCAGTTGGCTCCACTTCCCTCCTCTGCCACGCACAGGCCCTCATTTACATCTGCGATGAGTACATGTCTGGGCTGTGTGGTGTTTTATAAGCTTAATGGATATGTGAATGTGGGAGAGACAGACACAGAGAAAGATGACAGTAGATATCTGCTGGAGACACCACCCAATTAACTTAATGTCTGTGACATCATTCTACTTTAGTGGAAAGCTTCCTTCTGAATGAGTAGCCCTTGTTTTACTCATTATTTAAGCTCTTGTTAAGCAGTGTGGCTCTGTGAGAGAGTTCCTGGAGACTCTTCTCAACATCAGAACCATTGACATTGGTAGGTTACTCCATGTTGGAGTCTCAGCCTACTGGATGCCACCATGCTGACAATTGAAAGTGCCTGCCAACTTAGTCCTGTGACCACTAGGGAACAAAACTGCCCAGGCAGAGAGTCGTTGTACTTGACCAGTGGCTCTCACACTTCAGATCCAGACCAGGAACACTAGCATGTCTAGAATGATTTTTAGCACCTGAAGTTCCCAGGGTCCCTCTGGGAGCCACTAAGGGAGAGATTCTAAGATTCCAGTGCTTTGTTTAATAAGCCCTCCATCAGATTCTGGGCACACTGGAGCAGATGCATGGGCACTAAAGCTTTGTGAGAAACAGTTGAATACACAAAGATTTTAAATAAAGGTTTCTTTCCTTTCCCTTTAAAGGGAACTGGGAACGGAACCCGAGGCTTTGTGTGTTGCAGCAAGGGTTCTACCACTGAGCTGCACCCTGAGCTCTTGTCTTGTTGTTGCGTGTTCAGGTATATAGAGGGTGGGCACATATATGCTTGTGCATCAGGGGTGTGTATGTGCCCATGAATGTGCAAGTCAGAGGAAAACCTCAGCTTTGTTCCTTAGCCGCTTTTTCTTTCTGTGGAAGACTGGGGCTCACGAAGGAGGCTGGTCTAGTCAGCCAGCAAGCCTCTCCACCTCTCAGAACTACAGTTTAAAGCTCTTGCTGCCAAACCTGGGGATTAAACTCCTTCCAGCCCTCATCCTTGCAAGGCAAGTTCTTCACTGACTGAGCCATCTTCCCAACTTGCCCTTGGTTTTGTGAGACCAAGTCTTACTGTGAGCCAATGCTGCCCTGGAACTTGCTATATAGCCCAGGCTATCCTTGAACTCATGATCCTCCTGCCTCTGCTTTCTAACTTGTGAGATTATAAGCATGAGGCCATGCCATCTTATTTCTGAAGCTCAATGGTTATTAATGTGTTTCTATTATAGATAATTTTAAGAATACATAACCAATATTTTATTTCCTTGAGAAGTTTGCTGTGTTGAAGAAAATATTTTTACCTTCATTTGCAAAGATAAACAGTAACAGCATACTTGGGAATCAGATTTTAAATAAACACATGGAGAAACATTCTATGCTGCCTGGCCTGTGGTGTGGTATAACCTCTCTGTGGAGGTGAGCAGGCCACTGCTGCCCCTCACTCCACAGCCCCTCCTGAACTCTGTAATCCTCTGATTCCTCACTCAGCTTCCCCTCCCCCTCTCTGACCCCGGTCCTATCCTGTCCTCTCCTAGGGACTGACTAGAGAGACTACATTTTTAGGTTTATTTAAGCAGTGGCTTTATAATAAATCCTAAAAAGTATAAAAGGTCAGATCAAAATTCCATTCCTCACAGTAGTTTTCAAATTCTGTGAATTGTTAAGAAATTTGGTAATGTCAGCATCTCCCATAGAATATAGATTTCTGAACAGTAAATAGACTCCAAAAGTCATTTTATCAAGAATGAAATGGATGCTACCCTAAAATGTTTCTATTTGGAAGAATGGTTTTCCAAAATAAAGAAGAAAAATTAGTATGGCTTTATTTATAAGTATGTTCATTATTAAAATTTTAAAATTTCCATATTCAAAAATGGTACTGTCAACTGCACATTACTGACTAAGACTACCTTTATTAATCTTATCCTTTGTAGCAAAAGGTATAAAAGGAAGCAGGAAAAACAAGTTAGTGATTTAACTTTGAGCTCTTACTTTCTTTGTGGTCTATTAGGGATTCCCAAACAGCTTTTGTGATCATTATTTTAGTGAATAGACTTTTTAAAAAAGAAATAAAAGGCCACATTTCATTCTACCACCTTGTTGTTGTTTTAGTTGCTGTTGCTGTTGCTGCTGTTGCTGTTGTTGCTGCTGCTGTTATTGCTGTTTCTGTTGTTACTGCTGCTGCTGCTGTTGCTGTTACTGTTGCTGTTGCTGCTGTTGCTGTTGTTGCTGTTGCTGCTGTTGTTGCTGTTGCTGTTGTTGCTGTTGCTGTTGCTGTTGTTGCTGTTGCTGTTGTTACTGTTGCTGTTGCTGCTGTTATTGCTGTTGTTGCTGCTGCTGTTGTTGCTGTTGCTGTTGTTGTTGCTGCTGCTGCTGCTGTTGTTGTTTTGAGTTGGGTTCCCTAAACTTCTCATCGTTTTGCTTCCGCTGCATGAGTGCTGGGGTGACAAGCTGTGCCACCACTCTCAGTTTACCTGGTACTGGAGAGTCCAGCCAAGGCTAATTACATGTGAGCACCCTGTGAGCCATATCCCAGCCTTTTGTTTCAGTTGTCCATATGAGAACTTGGGTAGTATAAAAGAATTGTCATTGTGGGTTTTAGAAGGTTGGAACCGACCACTGAGTGGGTCAGGTAGAGGTGAGGGTTGTGACAGAGATGGCAGGCATACCCAGGGCTCTCTGGTGAAGTCAGACCTGGTCAGAGAGAGGAAGTAACAGGAGAGAGTTGGAAGGAGCCTCCCATGTGGAACAAGAACAGAGATTCTGCTTGGGTCTTTATACCTGTAATGTGGAGCTTCAGTACCAAAAAGGAAGTGGGAGGAGAGGAGAAACCGGGTGGGGATGGCACTTCCTCCACCCTTAGATGAGAAGCTGCTAGAACCTTGGGTTGCTAGGGGCTTAATAACAAAAGGAAGGCACGAATCTGTACGTAGATCCAAAGTGGATCATCTCAGACATGGGCAGCTTCTACCTTGGATAACTGCATAAGAAAATATAGGTTCAGTTAAAATGCAGCAAATATGAGTTATTGGGACATATAAAGCAGTGGGAAGGACATAAACAAGGCTTTAGCAATGTATTTTGGTCAAAGTAGCATGAGTACAAAAGGAGAAAGTCAGAATTTCTAGTGAGTCACTCATTCTTTGAAAAGGCCCTAGTCCAGCGCTTCAGAGTTCTTTCTCTATCAGAGCTCAGTTCACACCAGAACACACTTGTCTACTCAGCTATGTGTTTAGGACTGGATTGCCGAAGAGAGGGGTGTTCTTGTATTAACCCAGGACCTCACATCCTAGAGCTTCAAACAAAGCTTTACTGAGACTTCAGACCCCTATAACACCCAAGTTCTTCAGCTAAGGCTTCCAGTTCTGTCATAGAGTCTCAAGTTTCAGAGTTGTGTCTGCGTTGCTACCAAACCTTTTGCATTTGTTAGTTTGTTTGGTGTGTGTGTTTATGTGTGTGTGTGTGGTTTCTGTGTATATATATATATATATATATATGTATGTGTGTGGTATGTGTGTGTATGTGTGTGTGAGAAAGAGAGTATATGGTGTATGTATATGTGTACATGTATGGTATATGTGTATATGTGCATCTATATGTATGTAGGTGTGTGTATGGTGTTTGTACACTATGTGTCTGTGTTTGTGTATGTATGTATTGTGTGTATGTGTGTATTGTGTATATTTTGTATTATGTGTATGTAGTGTGTATGTGAAAGTATGGTGTGTGTGAGTGTGTGTATGAGAATATATGGTGTGTATACTGTGTGTATAGTATGTGTGAATATGTATGCATGTGTAAGTATATGTAGTATGTGTTGTGTGTATGGTGTGTTTGTGTGTGTATGGTGTGTATGTATGATGTGTGTGTGTGTTGTGTGTACATGATATGTATTGTGGTCTGTGTGTGTGCATAGTGTGTATGTATGTGTGTGTTCTCTGTGTGTGTGTATGTTTGTGTATGTCTGTGGTGTTAATGTATGTTAGTGTATGGAGTGTGTGTATATAGTATGTGTGTGTATATGGTATGTGTATATGTGTGTGTCTAGTGTATGTGTATATGATATATGTCTGTGTGTATGTGGTGTGAGTGTATTGTATGCTGAGAATTTTCTGCAACTGTCAGTTCTTGTGCTGGGAAGACTGGCATTCCTCCAAGCCTGTGGCTCTGAGGTCCTCGGCCTGGCCGTGCCTACACCAGCTTCACACATCCCCTCAGTGATGCTGTCAGGCCTTTCTCTGCTCCCCACACTGTGCCTCTTCCTATTCTCCTGTGATCCTTGGAGCTGTTTATAAATTATGTCTTGGGAAGTCAATATTTATGGCAAAGCACTCATCTTGGACTGCACACCACGTCCCAGTGAGGACCAGAGGCCTCTGTAGAAGAGAGCTTTCCAAGACAGATTGGAGCCTCCTCCCTGTGGGTGGCCAGAGACAGAGAAACCTGAGCTGTCCGGAGGAGGCATGCCTTGTGCCAGGAGATTTAGATCCACAAGCTGTTGTCTATTATGTTTGTGAGCTCCAGAAACCGGAATTACAGGTAACTAATATTCCTTCTGAGTGCCATAGCAAACTGTAAACCTTTAATCTCTGGACAAATGGACTGTTAATACTCAAATAGTTTTTTATATTCTGTGCATAATGATCTAGAATTCTCTAGACCTAAGTAATAAAAGCATCCTTAAAGGATTCCAACTTCATGTTTCTAAATTAACAAAGAGGAGGTCTGTACAGTATCGCATAGAAACAGAACTTTTGAAGTCCACCATAGAAGGAAATAGACTGAGATTTCTTAGGTGTGAACTGAGGTTTAGAAAAGTCTTCTAAGAGACTTGGGGGAAGGCACCAAATCCTGTGTGGACATAGGACGTGTTACTGGGTTCTGGGTTCTTTTGGTCATGTCTTTTCTCATTGTTTTAAAACTGATAACAGCTGCATACATGATACAAACAGGGAGGAGCTGCGTGATGGAGGGAGCACCTGGCTTATCACGTGCAGTGCACTTTTCTCTTTTCCTCATCATTAAAATTTATGGAAATACTCCAGAATCAGTGTACCTGGTCTGCTCTTAGGATGAAGCTATGCTTCGTATTTACTATCTACAGCAGGCAGATAGACATGTCTGCCTTAGCTTTGAATAGGTAATATACGGGCACATGCTAATAACCACCCACGCACGGCTCTGCCTAGGCTCCTCCCACACAGAAACCTGTATTGCCAACAGAAATACCAAGAGCAGGATACCGCTAACGCTCCCACCACCCCACCCAGCACAGCCATAGATATCGAAGAGTCTCCCAGTAGTGACCATCTCCACACGCCTCCACAGAAATTACCTGCTAGGTCACTGATATTAGAGGTAAGCACCAAAGTACATCTACACATGACAGTGTGTCAAGCCAGAATTCTAGGCGGGAAAGCCAGTTCAAGGTAGTCTGTCTAGAAGACAAATCATATTATAGAGAGGAAAAAGAGAAAGACAAGCAAGGTTTGGGGGTATGTTCTTGTAAATTTAAGCTTGCATATCAACCACCTAATGGCTGTAGACTCCTGGATCTTGGCCTCAGACATTGTGACCCAGTAGGTCTGTGGCTAGGACAAAGAATATTTTTTGGTTCATGCTGGGAACCTAGTGTTCCTGGGAGCACTATGTGAGAGTCACTGGTCTGTATAATTTATAAGATAAATTGAGGCTTTTCATATTTCCATCTGCAACAATTGCAATAGCATTAGAATGATCTATTTAAAGGCTAGAAGGAGCCTAGCTGAGAAATTACTCAGCCCTTGTATCCCCCCACCCCTCCCACAAACACAGACAGAGACAGAGACAGACATACACACAGACACATACACAGACACAGGCACACATGCATTCACAAACTATTCTACATATAGGAAAATGCAGTATTTGTGTTTTTGAGGTTTGCATATTTTGCTGAACACGATCTCCATTTCCCTGCAAATGACATAGTTTCATTCCATAGTTTCATTCTTCTTTACCATTGAGCACAGCTTGGTTGGAGACACATGTCAGCTCAACTTTATTCCGTCATCTATTGATTGATGGGCAGCTAAGCATTTTCAGTGTCTTCATTGTGGTGAATGGTGCTGTGTAACTTGGAAGTTCAGAGTATCTCTGTCATATACTGACTTAGAATACTTCGGTTATACATCCAGGAATGGTATACCATTTAAAATACTCTAAATTTTAAAAACCAATCACTACGTATTTTCTTTTTTCATTTAACATTGTCACAAATGGCCAAAAACTAACAGACATTAAAATTCTAAATGATGCAACTCTCTAGTCTTTGCAGGACATTGACTCATAAAAACGTTGTCTCCTGTCTCAACAGTGGGATGGTGTTTATAGCTGTTTCTAATAGCTACTCAACTAGGCAAATGATAACAAACATATATATCCTATGTCCAGTGGTGAGAACGGTTCTGGCTGGGTTTGCTTATAGGTCAGTGGCTAATTAGGAACCAACTGGGCACCTTTGCCACCATGATTGGGAGTGCTTTTGTATCTGAAGATGGCTCCTAATAGGCAATGGTGTTTGCTAGAACAATGAAAACATTGTAGCATCACATCCCCCCCCTCCTCCTCCTCTACCTCCAAGCTAGTCCAGGCATGCTGTCATGGTACAGGCTGAGGAGCAGTGCCCAGTGCCAGTAGCACTTCTCAGATGTTGGTTTGCATCATGTCTGCCGACAACCAAAGCATTCCTGTGGCTGAGCCAGAACTCACAGCAAAGATCCATGGCAGAAGGCACAAATATGGGAAGCTGCAAAATTTACTGGTCCCTCCTCCCACCACAGCACTTGTCACTGTCACAGGTCCCAATGAATTTAGTGGGTAAGAAATATTGACATAACCAATATTGATGTAACCAAAAGCGAGATTCTGTTTTGCTGATGATGTGACTGAATACCTTTGAAAGCCAAAGGGCTCTAGTAAAAACCTGTCATCATCAATAAGGATTTGTAACAATAAGGATATGTAACATCAATAAGGATATGTTACATATATAACATATACATTACCTATGTAATATGTAAGGTGGTTGAATTAAAAAAGAACAAATAAGTAAACAAATGTAGAAAATAAGTGTCTTTTTTTTTTACCATAATCAATTACTTAAAAATTATTATTAAATACTGACTGGATGCCGCAAGATAGTCCTGAGCAAATGAAACAGAATCCTTTCCTCACAGAGGTCTTCCTTGAGCTGGGGATGTGGAAACACACTTCTCATGAGATGATGAGAGCTGTGGGAATCTACTTTCCCAAGTAAGATTTGGGAATTTATCCATGAACATGACTTTTATAAATACTGTGATATTCAATCTCTTACAAAAATCAGTTACCATGTTAAAGGAGTGATAACCCCCAGCCCTGGGCAGTGTGGTCTGTGGATACTCATTGCGGAATTGTTGGAGGAAGTACTTCTGGTCTAGCTGTGTTATAGATATCATAAGATCTGAGAAATACATGGAAAGTGTAAGTGCCTAAATTTGCACAGAGTGCTGGTAGATCATGCCAGAATTGGCCTCTGTGCATTTAAGTAAAAGGTCTTTAGAAATATTACCCCTGTGGTCGGGCATTCATTTGTCCTTCATTCTCAGCATAACCAAACATGCTCACATTATCATGAGCCTCTCTGGTAGCCATTGCTCAATGTCACGTGAGTAGAACCCATAAGCTAGTCTCTCAGGTTCCTTGTGTGGTAATTGTATACTAAATTCCAGGAGTCCTGAAAGGTTCTGCCTCTAAGCCTGGGGCACAGTGGGGTACTGACCTGTCACTGGACTGGACACTGGCAAGAGATTTAATCACCTCTTTTCAGAGTCAATGCTGAGTCAGGGAGAAGACATCAGTGCTAGAGCTCAGAGGCAGTGTGGGCAGGTAGAGGGGAACCAGAGTGGCCCACTGCCCACTGCTGCTGCCCTGTGTCACCAGGGTGTACAGCAGGGCAGATGCACCTTGAAGGTCCACCACTTCCTACTCTAGAGAAACCACATGCACCAAATGGTATAAACTCTGGCATTTTTACTTATGGGGACTTATGGTGGACTTAACCATAAACCCAAGGCATCCTGGGAGTTCTGTTAAGAACTTGCACGCACTCATGGTAAGTCTTCAGATGCCCCAGCTTTAGCCAGTGCTAAGAAGAAACTCTGTCTCTTTTATCTGATGGTGGGAATTGTATGAGTAGTGGGGGTGGGGTAATCACACCTGGGACTCTAGGCAAGCCAAGTGAATAGAGGGTGAGTTCCAAAGGCTGTTTGCAGATGGTAAGGATGCCTGTACCAAATCCTGGATGCTCACACAAAGCTCACAGTTAATTTCTTGGAAAGCATCTCAGCTCAAATGATTGAGCCCAAACTCAAACTTGCTCTCATCAGAGCTGAGACAAACTCTGGAGTCTGTCTGTCCCTCTGTCTCTCTCCTCCCCTCCCCCACTCCCTCTCCCTCTCTCTTCCTCAGCTGTACATGTATGTTTCTAAACTCATAAATTCAACCAGCTCAGACTCTATAATGTTACTTGTATGTATATGTTTTTTAAAACGTCTATAGTGCAACCACATGTAGGGCTCAGGGATCATTGAGGAAAAGAGGTGGAAACGTTTTAAGAACCAGAAGAACAAGCGTCTGTTATGAGATTTCTCTTAGGAGTGTCACAAGCTCTACCCATAAACTCTCATCTGTGGAAAGGTCCCTCAGGTCCTCTGCACAGCTCTGGGTTTCTTCTAGCCGTTCATAGACAGCGAGGACAAATCACCCTCTCCTCGGGAAAAAGAAAGTGGGTAGAGAGCCTGAAGTATTTCTGGAATAGATTTTTAAAGAAACAACCAATTTAGCTCTTTCCATCAGCAAGCTTTGAGGCATTTTCATGCTGACTTGTAGAGCTGTGTGGCAGATTAAATTCTCAACTGGTTATGAATGTCAGATGGATGCTTGTTCTGACACAGGAGAGATGGCCTGCGTGACTCTATCTTCTCCCTGCCGTAGTGTATAATGCAGACACCCGTCTCATCCACGGTCTCAAGGACTGAGCCCCACGTCAGACAGGTCTTGAAACCTGTACCCAATAACCACCCGGGTATGACTTTCCGGGTCAGGTTTCTTCCTGACCTCATTGTCTTATTTATAATGACCATAAATATGAGTGACATGGGATGTCATAAGTCATTTAGTCTCAAATATTATTGGCCTATTAATTATTTTTCAGTAATTACTTGTATTAAACCAGGTCAGTTTTACTGCAATTTCATGATATTCAAACACATCAAAAAATTTAAAAGCTGGTTTTGTGGTTTCCTGAGGGTAAAAGTAATTCCTGGGGGTACGATAGGGTGCCTCTGGAGATTGATAAACTTCAGATTTTTTAACTAGGTGCTTGTCAGTTCTTGGACATCCTGAGCACATGTCTACAAGGATGGTAGACTTTAATATAAAGCATAAACCAAAATAATAAATGGGGATTTGTATTATTTTAAAAGGAAAAAAGAACAATATTCCAGTCTTTTCTGAGTCACTGAGTCACTGTCACCATGTAGCCCAGGCTGGCCTGGAACTCACTACATAGCCTTGGCTAGCCTAAATAACCTCCTCCTGCCTCAGCCTCTTTCATGATCGAATCCAACTGGGATGCCATGCCCAGCTGCTGGAAAGTCTTAATAAAGCACTTTATAAAATGTTCTCATAGTTCTTTGGCACAGTGCCAGCCTCAGAGATGTGATGCTTTAGGACTGATATGTTCAATAAAAGGTGAATATCAAGCCGATCTTGGGCTTTTTAAAAGTAAGAGTAATGTGTCTGCACCTATGTCTTCCAAGAGATGGCTCAGCAGGTCAAAGGTGCAGTTCAGAAGTGCGTGCACACATGCGTGTGTGTGTGTGTGTGTGTGTGTGTGTGTGTGTGTCTGTGTGTGTGTATGTGTGTATGTGTGTATGTGTGTGTGTGTTACTCTAAACAAAAGTTCTAAAGCCCAGGTTCTTAAAATTGCTGCGTGTTGGAGTTTCTAAAAGGTTACTGGGCTAGAGATCCACTGAAGGTCTGACAGCAAGAGTTGGTCAAGCATAAGAACCTGAAGTCAAACCCAGCCGTTCGAAACCTGGGTGAGGAGGCTTCCTAAGCCTGTAGCCCTGGCACCATAGGAGAGTGAGAACAGAAATACACAGGGCATGGGGGGTATAAGGTGGATTATAACTGAGCAGGACACACCTCTCATGTATGCATGGTCACACAAGTGTGTATAACCCATGTACATATGCAACAAACATACACATAATTAAAAATAGTAAAAAAAAAAAAAAATACCTTTAATCGTAGCACCAGGGAGGCAGAGGCAGGTGGATCTTTGTAAGCTCCAGGGCAGCCTGATCTACAAAGTAAGTCCAGGCTAGCCAGGGCTTGTTGCAGAGGGAAACTCTGTCTCAAAAAAAAATTAAATCAAACATTTTAGCTTAGAACACCTCAGGACTTCTGAGCAATTGTTCTGGGGCTGCCCAACACCCAAAATTTCCAAAGCTCCTGGTGCAGCAATGAGCCCTGTGGCACTGTGGCTGGGTAGAGGGAAGGAGGGGCTGTTCTTAACAGCACGTGAGCCCAGGGGGAAGCTGGACCTTGGCTATCTGCCATCAGCTAATTCATCAGCGTGCCACTGTTTGTCCAGGCTCATGGCTTCCACATACAATAATTTATTATATGTTTCTATCATGAGTATGTATTTGTTTCATTAGGCCCTACTGCCCTGTCTGGGCCATCGTCTTCTTCAGACTATAAATGTCTAAATAGCAGTAGTGGGAATCAGTGGAAAGAGGATTGATTTAAAGGAGAATTTTAATTTAAGGAACAATTTAAAACCAATGAGAATACTCTCACAATCCCTTTCCTGAGCTCCCACATCTGTAGTTCTTCTGCATCTGCACCCCCTGCCTTCAAGTAGGAGGAAGGCACGCAGGAAGCAGAGACTGAGGAACCGCAGTGTCTCCCAGGTTGTCAGGAGATGCTGAGACATCAGGAGGTTACTCCAGGATAAAGAGTGCCTGTGTTCTGAGGAAATTCCTTGCTTCGCGTAACTGCGTGCTCACCGAGTCTTCTCATCCTTTCTAACCTAAGTGCCTTCGAAAGGTCCCTCCTCTAAAGCGCCAGATAGTGCCCCATACTATGTCCAAGAGGCAATGCTGGGGCTGGGTCTGGGGCTGGGGAGCCTCCTGACATTACTAGCAAGGAAGTAGAAGCTGACAAGGGCACGAGCGAAGTCTCTGAAGCAAGGGTCTTAACCATCTTCCCCCTTGAGAATTCTTGAAGTTACAGGGTTCTTTGCAGAAAAGACAGCAAAGCAACATTCACTTGGGGCTTTGAAATGCCAACATAGTGTGCAGAGAGACCTCTGAGGCTGGCATCCCTGAAGGAGCCATGCTTCTGTGGGAGAAATACCCTCCCATGGCCCCAGCTGCAGAAGTAGACCCCCCCACACACCACCACTCATGCGGTTTATTCCTTCTGGAAGGGGATATGGACTCATCCTCTTTGCTGGCACACTGATAACACATGTTGCTGTGTGTTATCAACCTATTCCTTCTGGCCATGCTCCTTTGCTAGACCTGGGCTTTTTTTAAACATTGTTACTTAAGAGTTCACACTGCTATTACATGGGACTTGCATCAGTTGTCAATATTACACATACTGGATAGCTCACAACAGTCTATAACTCTAGTTTCCAGAGAACCTAATGCCATCTTCTGGCCTCTGAGAACACTTGCACTCCTATGCACAGATATATGCACACACACACACACACACACACACGCACACACACACATACAGAGAGAGAGAGAGAGAGAGAGAGAGAGAGAGAGAGAGAGATGCCTGTGCATGGGGGTGAGCTCATGCACGCACCAAAATCAAATCTTACAACTAGCCTCTGAATTGGGTCCTGTGCTAAGAGATTACCAGGAATTAGCATAGGATAGACAATTCATCTCCAAACACCCAGTAATTGCAGAAGACAGCATTTGGAAATGAGTTGCACATCCTGTGATACTGGCTCACAGCTTCTTAGCAAAAGCTTTGGACATTTAGCTTCTGGCTGAAGTTCGCATTATCCTAAACTAGGAAGCCACAGCAATGCTGTCATTTGACCCAGTTAATGGTTGGGCCTCATTTTTCCAAATAACTCCTGCCTCTCCAACTGGGCTCTAATGGAAGATCAAAGAGCTCCTCAAGGTCTGGCCTTTCCTTCGTTCTAGAAGTGGCTTAATGCTGGTGGTTAAGTCTAAACTCTTGACTACACTAGAGGAGAATGTAAGCCCTGATTGACATCAAAAGACAGTGGCATTGCTGCACAGGTAAACATAAGAAACGGAAAACTACGTGAAGAGCTGGAACAAGTGCCATTTAGATTAAAAGACCAGGGTGCTTGCGTGAGCGGCCTACAGCCAATAGAGCTAGCTGCCTGACCATTGCTGCCTGTGGTAGCCATGTTTCAGTTGCTCAATTAGCATCTCCTGTGAAAGACACTGTGAAGGAGTTAGATATCTCTGGATGCACCCAATCCAGGCAGCCTCCTGCAGCTGGGAAATCGGACATCTGCCAAAACTCAGTCACTAGTCTTAAGAAGGCTCGGTTGGCCCAGTCCTGAAACTGACGCCTCAGGAAGCCAGACTTGCCTCAGAACCCCAGGACGCTCTACCGCTCATGGATGACCCCTTTTCCCAGGTGTGTGGGTAAGCCTGAGAAAGCAGAGGAGCCTAGGAAGCCCGGGTGAATCTCAGAATGCTGCTGTGCTTGGCAAATTTGCTAAAATACAATTTTAAGTTTAAAAAAAAATCTAGGAGAAGTTTAATGTCTTAGTGAATTTTGTCTTTATACATGAGACATTGGACTGGAGTCATGGCTCTACAGTTAGGGCACTAGCTGCTTTTCTAGAGACTGCAGATTTGATTCCTAGCATCCACATTATGGCTAACAACTGTTTGTAACTCTAGTTACACGGCATCTGATACTCTCTTCTGCCCTTCATGGGTGCTATGCATGCATGATGCACAGGCACACATGCTGGCAAAGCACCCACACATGTAAAATGCAATGAAATAACATTAATTATAATTATAAGCACTTGATATTTTTAAAAAAATTCCTCAGCTATGGCTTATCAAAAGTCCCATCCAGTTGTTCAGTGGTGTCAGGGGCATTGAGTGCCAAGTGTTTTCTTGCTTGTACCCACTTGTTTTTAAGATTTTAATTTACTGTGAGGATCTCTTGAGTGGGTTCTCTGTCTCCACATTCTCATGAGGGTCTCATGCGGCTAACATGAGGGAAGGCAGCCATGGTCATGTCGCGCCTGGGAGATACAGCTGCCCGATGATTATCCTGAGGCATTATATTTCCAAAAGGAAAAGTATCTTCCAATCATCCGAGTGTTTGTGTGTATAGGTAGGGAGTCCCACATCACCCGCTAATGTGAAAAACTGAGAATTTTCCAAGTTGCACATGCTAACATATGCTCCTGTTTACATTTAACTTGGATTTTAAGAAACGGGGATGCTAAGTTTTCAGAACAAGAACAGCATTTAAGATATTATTGTATGAGGAATTGGAGTGTTTGGGTTGGTTGGTTGGTTGGTTGGGATGTATTTCAGAAAACTAATAGATTTTGCAGTATTTGTCAGTTGTCCTGCTGTATCCAAGTGAGAAATCCCTAACCTGTGTCTCTGAACTTGGATGACTACACTAGGTGACAGTGTGTTACTAGAAGGTTAATTGCAGCTCCTGCTGAGGGAAAGTCCCCTCAACCTCTGGAATCAAATCAGTTGGGATTATGGTCTTTGGCTGAAAGTTATAGAACTCCAGATCAAAAATGAATTAGAGGTGTGCTATCTTTTAAAGTCACAGTTCTGGAGACAGCTGGCTTTGGAATTTGCCTTCCATTTTATTACTCTTCCTGCCTTGTGGTGCCTTTTGTCCCCAGGCTGTCCTTTGAGTCACATGCTCTTGTTTCTGCAAGTATATATGCTCACCTGGTCACATGCATAGCCTTGAAGGGAAAATTGGTGCTGGTGAGTCACTCCTGGAGAGACTTGAACAGCAGCTTCTGAGACCAAGTGCAGCTGACACAAACTTACTTATTCCTGAGAGAGACGCGGGGCATTGCTAAACTCTCAGCTGTGATTTCTCCTAGTGAGAAATAGTGTACAGTTGTATTTTAGTTCTTCCTCCATGTTGGGAAGTTCTCTCTGCAGAATAGCTGGGTGATACTGGAAAAAGAGACCCTGTACTCTGATGAGGGCCCAATCGCTTCATTAACAACCTGTCTCAACAGTCTGTGATCTGCTCAAGTGCAGAGAGTAATGATTCTCTTTCTGAGAACCACAAACTAATGACTTGGGAAGTTTCACATGTAGCCTACCTAATTTTGGTTGCAATCAGTTAACATTTCAGACTTGATTTGTGGACAAGCCAGTGAGCAGTAGCAGGTGCAAGAAATTAGGAGAAGAAGAACAACAGAAACTTCACAGCTGAGAAATTACATCAAATGGTATTTTTAGGAGCGTGGTTAAATTTGCTAAACTTTAAATAAATTTAAATTAAAAAAAATTTTCACCAAAGCTCTCTTTGCTACTAAAATGGCTCAATGTAGTTCACAGGCCATCAGTGTTTTAAGTGGGTAGGATACCTTCAGAGCAGCCAGAGGAGCTGGAGCCCCGCCCCCTGCAGCCAGTGTCCCCATTTCTCTGCACCCCACCCCCTCAGCCAGAGTCCCCATTTCTCCACCCCCGACTCCTACAGCCAGAATCCCCATTTCTCTGCCCTCTGCCCCGCAAACAGCATTCTGTCAAAGTGCTGATGCTGCTATGCACAAAAGCAAACCTGACCATTAATGGCATGCCACACAAAACTCCTTATGATACTGTCGAATTGATGCTCAGAGCCCCTTTATGACACAGGTCTCTGATGGCTCAGATGCTACTACCGAGGAAGCCACATTGCAGCATCTGAGACTTGAAAGCATGGCCAAGGAGAGCGCGTGTGCTGGTGTGACAGGCACAATAAGGCCACCTGGGCTGCGGGCTGCTTCCCTGGGCTGCGGGCAGCATCTGTGTTCTCTGATTGATCTACCACATGCTCTGCCTTCCATTCCAATAGATGGCAAGGAAATCATCAAGTTACATGCATTCTTTGCCAAAGTCTGTTTTCTAGAATTTCTGGAGAGACACTTGGATTCCAGCAAGTACAGTTTTAAACCCCACTAGGGCATATGTTAGGGAGCAACTGCCGTAGCACAAACAAGGGAGGGACTCTTACAGCTGAGACACACACGGAAGTCAGGGACCACCATCCTCCCAAAGGCACCGCCAGGCGGCTCCAGCTGTTTAGAACCTGCACTTTATAACCTGAAGTTGATGTTTCTGACTAAGTTCACTGAGAGCCTCCAAGCAAAAGCCCCCTCCCTGGTTTATTATCTTTTCATTCTAATGATCCTGTGAGAACTGTAACTGAGTTAAGGCCATTGACATTGTTTTTATCCCCAAACCACTGCTTTTCCAGACCCAAAGCTGAGAACCTGAGATCTCTTCATGAGATAAGATTGTCTCTAAACACAAGACAGAGCGTCTGATTGAGCTAGGAAGAAGGGCCTGAACCAAGGTGATATGCTCTGTGTCAGGCCCGGAGCAGATGGGGAAACCTTGTGGAGATTTCAGCTCAGAGCCTCATTACCATCCACAAGCCATGTGTGAGCATTAGACTTTTTCTAACTCCACCAGGGGCTGAAAGCATATGTTTTGTAGCTGCCAAACCAGGGGGCTCTTAAAAGAGTATTTTTATAAAAGCCATGCATGCTCACAGGAGCAATGGTACCGCTGAGCAGCATGTCAGTCAGATCCCCATCTTTCCCAGTCTCCCAGTCTCTCCTGCCTTTCTGAGGAAACTACAAGCACCATTTCTCCATGTTTTAATACAGCTTACCAGAAATTCTGTGGGTGCAGTGTGTGTGTGTGTGTGTGTGTGTGTGTGTGTATGCCTGCAATCTCAACAGGTAAAATCCTAGACTAAAAAGGTACAGACATTTTTTAATCCTGGAGGAACCTCACCTCAAAATTCTTAAAAACAGAAATGCTTTGCATTTCAGATTTGTTCTGGATTGGAAATGTTTTTCCATCAGTAGCTGTCTCAGGGATAGGTCCCCAGTCAGAACACGAAATCCATGTGTTTCCGATGCACTGCATAAGCACAGCCTGGGTAATTTTATGATTTTTTTTTTCTTTTTGTGGACCTGGTTTGCCTGACTAATCACTTGAAGTTAGGAAAGGAATTTTCTCCTTGGATATCTTGTCAACACTCAGAAAAGCTTCTGATAAAGCATTGTGTGGGGGCTTTATGTTGGAATGGGAGGTGTTGAGCGTGTACTCTCAGCATTGGGTTATTGCACCCTCAATGTCAATGTACAAGAACACAGAGCTTCCTGTTACTGGAAGTGTGCTTAAGAACACTGAGAATAACCTATATATTCTGTGACTTGGGTGCTTCACACAGCATAGCTGAGTCGTGCATAGCACATTGAGAGAGGACTGGGCAGCTTTCTGTGAATAATTGAAAGGGACAGAAGTCACTATGAGAAAGACTTCCTGTTCTGTGTCTCAATCTCTTCACACCTGCATAACATGTTCTTGGTTCATATTCACACACACACACACACACACACACACACCTCCTCTTACCAAAGCCTTCCTCCTTCCTACATAGAAGTCTTATCCCACTGAAGTCTTTACCCTACTGTGTCATGGGAGTTCTGAGTTCACTGGAGTTTATATGCAGCTCACCTCTGACCTACTGGGGAAGCAATGTGGTCATGAGACAATGGCTCTATAGGGTAAGTAAGGCTCTTGGGCCACGCCCTCTCTAAAGCCAATGTGCTTGAAAGGCTCCTTGTCAATACAGACATCACCGGGTATGGGATAAAGACATTGGGGGTCACTGGGTGTCCCATGACACTTCTGATAGATTAAGACTTGTCGGAAAAATCCTCAAATATTATTTTAGAGTCATGGTTGTCAATAGAAAACTCAGCCTCTAGACTAGACAGTAACTTTAGGATCTTGGGGTAACAGATTGCAGGGCTCCAAGATTAGTCACTGTGATGTGATCCCACTATGTACAGTTGTTTATAATGCCTATTTATGACAGATTTCTAGAGAAACCAGGCTTTGTCAAAAGAAGTTGCTTCCCTAATAAGTAGTTAGGATATTTAAATCACTCAGTTGTAGGTCATGACTCTGGGAGCAGAAACTGAAGTGAACTCTTCGGGGAACGTGGAACCAGTCCTCAGAACACATTCAAGAAGAAAATGTCCAGTATGAGTTGGCAGAGAGCATGTCTATGGTTTGATAGTGGCTGAAAAAAGAACGCTTTGTTTTTGTAGTATGTCTCTCGGGTCAATTTAGACATCTAGGAATGGCCCGGAAAGGGGCTCTGCCCCATGCCTCTGAAGTTGTTTGCAGAACATGGCAAAGAGACACTAAGAACCCTCTGTTCTCGTGAGAACACATGCACAGTGTGTGTCACTGAAGCAACTCACTGAACTTTCTGGACTGCCCCCACCCCTCTTCAGATCTATAAGCAGAGCACAAAATAAAGCCAATGTTTGGGGATTTCTTGGCTTCTTTTCCTTGTGTATTTTTTCAGCTCATGCATTGTGGAAAACTTAATTGCCTTGCGGCCATGTCTCTAGGTGGCTGAGGAAGTAAAACAGGAAGCACAGCCTGAGCCATTTCCTCTCTATGAGGAAGTAATATGCTGAAGAGCGAACCATAGCTGAGTCAGGCAGAGGAAGCTAAGCATTGGCACAGAGCAAGGCTGGGGGCGGAGCTCTAGACAGCCGCACTGGGTATGGAAAGCAAGGGAGATAGAGGAAGGACTTCATTCTTAGCAGCTTTGTGGAATAGACCAGTATTCTGGGGTTGGCTGGGGGTGGATAAATGATTCTCTGTAGAGATTTTAGTTTATATATTTTTGTTGTGCCAATAAGTAAGGACATGGAGTTCTGTCTCAGCATGCTTAAAAATATTTTAGAAAACATGAAAGAAAAAAACGTGACAGCTTTTCAGTTGCCTTTGCCTGGGTTGTAATCATCCCCACTGCCTAAGTAACAAAGTCCTCTGCTGGTGAGACTTCTGTGACTAGCAGCTCTAATAAAGGCCAAGTTATATTTTAACTTCTGCGTCATTCCTGAAAGACAACTTGTATTTTAATCCTTAGTTCTCCTCCAAAAATAGTAAGTAAATAAGGCTGACTGATAGATGAACGGCCGGATGCATGATCATACGTTAACATACTGCTTGTCTACGTAGCGAAGGCTTGGCACGCAGAGCCTATAAAGGCCGTTTGCCACCACTGTAGACTAAAATGTCCACAAGCCAGCAATTGTTAATGTTTCAACCTACAACCCTATGCATCATGTGAACTTTTGTTTGCCTTTTCTAAGCTCTTGGGACTTTGTACAAATAGTCAACTACACATTTCATGAGCCTTCATTTTTAGGGTGGAGTTGCATACCTGAATATAGTCCCAGGGCCTTAAAGCCTATGCTCAGTTCCTTTAGGAATTCCTCCGTCTCCACACAGCTAATAATCAGCAGCAATAAAACTCGCACTTGTCCAGTTGCCAGCCCTCCTATTTGGCCAGCGGACTCTGGCTTGAATTCCCACTCTGGCTCCTGCCACTTAAGCCTGAGCCTCCTCCTATCCTCCCTCTCCTCCGCCAGCTCTCTGGACAAGCATGGGAATCAGAAGGGCTTTTACTTCATAAGCAAGTCCTTTCTGCCATTGTTCTAGGTGTTGCCTCTCCAATTGATGGCCATAGCCCTGTTATAGGCTACATTAACACCATTACCAGGAATACAAGAGACGTGTTTGCAACATAAGCAAAGGTTTCTGAAACAGTTCTTCCCAATGTGATGAGCTCTGGTACTCTCCAGTTGGCTGTTTCCTTTCCCTTTTCCTGTTGTTGTGTTGTTTTGTTTTTTATGTACTCCCTACAAGTGACTAGATTGGTTTAATAATCCATTTATATGGGTTGGGACACAGCTTGAAAATAATGCTTGGGTGTACTTCGTTCAAGATGGGAATGTAGGTTCCCTCATACCAGAAGAAACATGAATGATGATTCCTTACTGGAATATGATGCAAAGATCCTCTTCCATCAGTGAAAATGAACAGATATCTCTTAGTGTAGGGGAGCCCCAGCCACATACCTTGGAGCTAACTGGGGGTCCATAGAACACGGCTCAGGAACTTTGCTCCCACATCAGCCCTTGGGGCCCGTTCCCCAGGATACTGGTTTATGAGGTCTCACCCCGCGAACCTGCCAATCATAGCTCTTGGGCATGTTACTCTTTCAATGCTGTTAATATTGTCAAAGCAATAGTCAAATCAAGTTTTGGAGACTGAAGCCTCATGTGGCTGTGGGGAGAGAGTTTGTTTATTGATGAGAATCCATGAAGGCCAAACCACACTGGCTGTGGGATCACAGGTGAGTGGAGACAAGGTTCCTCCTACTGGTGACAAACTGAAAATCTGGAGGCAGTAACATAAGGAGGAGAGCAGTTCAATGCAGCATAATTACTGATTTTCTAAATGCTTGTTTTGTCAACTGTTGCAACTCTAATAAGGGGTTAGCATGAAAATGTATCTCCTTCGTCCACAGTTCTGGATTCTCTTTAAATGAAGGCTTATGCCATCTTTTTATAAAAAGTATAATATCATTCCGCCTATCCAAGAAGGAAAATTGTGATTTTTCCTCGAGATGCCGAGCAGAGTGTAGAAAACAGGTATCTCATTTTGTGTCCTTGAGCAAGGGGTTCCCATACTTCCCAAACAGAGCGAGGTCCTGGTTGCTTAGTTCACTAGTCAGTTTGTTTGTTTGTTTGTTTGCTTGTTTGTTTTTACGCACAAGACTCCCAGCCAGTATCACTCATTGTAATGAATAATCTTGGTTGTCTACTTGACACTAGTAAGGGGGACCTCAAGTGAATACGTGTCTTTATCAGATTGGCCTGTGGGCATGTCTGTGGACATTTTCTTGCTTGCTAATTGATACAGAAGGGCCTAGCCCATGGTAGGTTGTTACCTCTCCAGGCAAGAGGAATTGAACTGTAAGAGAAAGATAAATCTATGAGTCTGTGAGAAAACAAGTAATCAGGTTCCTGTTTTGACGACTCTGTTGGCCTGCCTTTGACATGGGCTGTGTGACCTGTAAGCTGTATTTAAACACTTTCCTCTGAGGATTGCTTTGGTCATGGTGTCTATTGCGGCATCAGAAAAACAAACTAGAACATTTTCCAACTCTACAAGAGTCCAAGTTGTCGTTCTTTCATCTGCTTCTCTACAGGAAATGTCATGTCTGTTTCTTTCATTTCTAAGAGTAGAGGTGAGACACATGCTAGAATAGTTTTTACATACTGTGTGCATTTCCCCTAATAAAATAAGAATCCAGAAGGGGAAGGAGGGAGGGAGGGAGGGAGACACAGAGAGAGAGAGAGAGAGAGAGAGAGAGAGAGAGAAGGGAGGGAGAGAGAGAGAACACATGTCCTTGTGTGGTGTGATGAATCTTTTCTCTGGAATTCTATAGTGCCTCTATTTAAACCTTTACTCCAACAGTATCATGGATTCCTTTAACCCAATTAAATACCCAAACTCCTTAAATGTTAAAAAAGAAAAATCAAGCTAGAGAAGTTTATTTGGAAAGGAAACCAAGCTTGATGACAAAGAAATCTCTGTGGAGTAATTCTTATAGCAAAATTGCTGGCATATGGATATATTATTAATGATGCTATCCTTAATCCAGAATCCTGATTACCTGATGTAAGTGCTGATTTCTTAACATAACTTTTTAGAGATAGTGTTTGTTATTCATTCTTTATAGCTTCAACTTATGTTCAACATTGCTTTTCCCCATGGAAACCCTGAGAACCACAGGCAGAAGGCAACAGCTGAAGACTCACAGCTGACTAGTCTCATTCCATGTATTTCTTCAACTAATTGAATGGCTTGCGTTGGCAAATGTCATAACTGTAATGTGGAGACCTTCCACCCAGAACTTCTCTAAGTGACAAAGTGCACAGAGCTCTTGAGTTTCAGATCTGACAGGGAACGCACAGTAACCCAGCACTGCTGGGCTGAGGCCCCTGACCCTGCAACACCCAGACCTGCAGGAATTCTGGGGAGGAAGGGTAAGAAGATCCCATGACTTCCACACACAGTGTTCACACTGCTAATTTACACCAGCACTACTGGCTGATGTTTTGAAGCAGCCAGCTGTTTGCTATAAGGGACTGTGATGTATAGAAAGGACAGAATGTTACACCCCAGCGTTTACACCGGGAACTCCCCCACCTCTATAGCCAGTGACAAGACAAATCTGCAGAAGAAATGGTGAGAGTCCACGGTGGGCAGGGCTGCTGAAATCCAGGTTTGCATCAGGGGTAGCGGGCAGGCAAGCTCAGCGGACAGAGGTGCTTCTTCCTTCCTTCACGGCCTCCTCCTCAGCACCTTATGTTGCATGGGATCTTTTCTCTCTCCCTTTGTGAGTCGTGCAATTAATAACTTATTAGTCCACCACCACCCCTTTAAAAAAAGAAAGAAAGAAACAGAACCCTTAAACATTTGAAGCATATTGTCTTTGGAAATCTTCTTATAACATGTACAAATGGTGCGCGTCTCTTCCCTGAGGCAAGGCTAGCTTCTGTATGATTAGCAGATCCCTTGCATTCCACCTTGTTTCCCTGAGCACACACTGCTGTCAGCCCACAGAGATGTGAGGTCCATGGAGATGCTCCCCACACTTAGCACACATGCTGACTTCAGCTTGGATGCTTACCAGCTCACTGCTCCCCCTGATAGCATCTGCCTGCCCACCATTGTGTCCTCAGGACCCAGTCCCGTGAGGGCACGCTAGGGAATTCAGCCACTGGCAGTCCACATATGGCTGTCAAACCCTAGGCAAAGAAACAATCATTTTAATTTTTAAGGCTTATTTCCTTTTATTTTATATGTATGAGTATTTTGCCTGAATATATATGTGTGCACCATGCAGGTACCTGATGCCTTTGGAAGTCAGAAGAGGGCATTGGATCTCAGGGGGCTACAGTTACAGATGGTTAGGAACTTCTCTGTAGGTGCTGGGATTGATACGTGGGTCCTCTACGTGAACAAGATCTTCTCTTTTGCCCAGAAACAAGTATTTTAAAGTACATCTTGTACCACCATCAATGGAGGGGATTCTAGAATTTTCCTTTTGACCGATAACAAAATTGAGATTTAACACTTGGTTCAATGTCAAAATGTGGAGAGAGGATGGAGCCTGGATTTGAGCCCTACCAATACTGATCTCTGAGCTCAGACTGTCACCACACCGGGAGTGCATGGTCAACAGTGAGTTTGCAAGAGAATGAGTTGGTGCCTTAAAGGCAAAAGCTTCAGATGAATTGTGTGAGTGTTCACTCAGTGTCAGTTATACACTAAATGGTAACCCAGTAGGGAGGGATTAGAAACTGTGCTGTACAACGCTGCTTAGTGAGTTATACAATCAGCTGCAAAACCACAGTAGCTTCCCTCTGAATGCTGTCTACAGATGCAAAAGAAAGGGAACGTAGAAACAACTCTGAGGACTCCTGTGTTTGTCTCTTCCCTCTTCTTGCACTGTAGAGGATCTATAGGTTCCTCCTTTTCAGTCCCTGGACATTTAAACACTGAGGGGAGGGGGCGATGGTATGGGAGACAACTTCAAATGAAGCTCACCATGACATTCATTGTGTGTTCTAATCACCTGGAGAGAGTATTTTCCACACTTGAGTGCCTGGCGGACTAGAGTAGTGAATCAGAACCATAGTTGATAAAGCTAGCGACGTTTCATGTCCTATCTTTAAAGTCACTAGGACTTCAGCTTTGAAGCAAGGGTGGACCCAAGCAAGCTGTGTCCCAAAGCTGCTCCTACCAGTTCATAAAGATCAATGAGGTGACAGACAAGAAACTTCATTGAGAAGACTCAAGTAACTCTCAAAAACCAGAGCAAAACACACATTTCCATCATGCTAGAGCATTATAAACTAAACAAGGACTTGATGTGTAGCTAACAGCGGCCAATGGTGCAGGGTGGTGGCAGTGAACTGTGACTCTCTGAGCCATCACTTAGATGTAGGTCCTCCCCCTTTGCTCCCCACACCATAGAACATTCTAGAAAAGAGCCAGCAGAGACAGCGGAGATATGGTTTCACCTTCTTCATATGCTTGACTGAGAAGGTCAGACCAGATGGCTTGGCCAGAATTAAAATTTCCAAAATTTATAATAACTATTAATATTTTGGACAAGCTATCAGAACACTTTTTAGAATTTTTACAGTTTTAACTACTAGTTGTGCAAAGTTGTAAAATTTTTTAGCATGAAGAAAATATGACATTTCAGTTCTTTTCAAACTGTAGGCTGTTATACATTGCTTTCAGTCTTCCTTTTCAAACCAATATTTATATTTATATTGAAACCCAAACTACAGAGTCCATGTTTAAGCAATGCTTGGAAGAGGACTTACCAGCCACAGAGCAGGCAGTCTTCTGGGGAGCGTACGACGAAGCAGGGAGATTCTGTGGTCAGGGATGAGAGCCACATATACAGCTGCCACTAAACTGAGATGAGAGAATGTTAGCTTTCAAGACTTGTTCAGACCTCAGAGTTTCCTGCCTAGCCTGCTGGAACTAGAGACAGTTGCTGGCAATGGAAAGGATGAGCCCCTCTGGTCAAATTTCAAACTGCAAACAGTAGCCGGCAGTAAGCTGTGCAATCAGTGTGGTGTGCTGGCCCTTTTTATAATGAAAATAAATGGATCTGAAGAAAAAATGAGCACATGCCTCTCCCAGGAGGGCCAACTCCGTGGAGCTTTCCTCCTTAGGGTTGCTGCTGTGCCTGTGTCCCAAAGCAAAAGCTGTCTTACTGTAAATGGGATGCAGCAGCTTCACTGGGTGCTGTGGGGGAAAGAAGGGAGGGAGGAAGAGAGGGAAGGGAGGGAAGGAGGGAAGGGAGGGAGGGAGGGAGGGAGGGAAGGAGGGAAGGGAGGGAGGAAGAGAGGGAGGGGAGGGAAGGGTGGAAAGGAGGGAAGGGAGGGGAGGAAGGAAGGAAGGAGAGAAGGGAGGGAGGGAAGGAAGGAAGGGAGGGAGGGAGGGAGGGAAGGAGGGAAGGAAGGAAGGAAGGAAGGAAGGAAGGAAGGAAGGAAGGAAGGAAGGAAGGCAGAAGGAAACCAGGCAACCTTGGGTCCACAAAAGGTAAAGTGACTTGTGCCCAGTTGCACTGTTGGATTAAGCGCTTTTCTGTTGCTATGAAGCACACCATGGGCAAAGCAAGTTCAGACAGCTGCTTGAACTTACAGCTCTAGAGGGTAAGAGTCAATGATGCCTGAGGAGGCACGGGAGCAGAAGCAGGAAGCTGGCTGGTCACACTTCGTCAGCACACAGCAAACGGGAGGCCGGCAAGTAGTGGTTGGCTATAAACGCTCAACGCTCACTCCCAGAGGCTCACTTCCTTCAGGAAGCTCATCTCCTAGAGGTTCCATAACCCTGCCAAACGCTGTCACCAGTAGGGGACCAAATGTTCAAATCCATGAGCCTATGGAGACATTTCTCATCCAAATCACAACTATTATTTAATTTTAATTGAAATCATGAGCTTCAAAATATCAACTAGACTCTTTAAGACACAGTTTTAAAACCAAAATCTAAGAGGTGATAATTCGACAGCCATGATGCAGATGTTCTCCAAATTAACCCGAGGCATGGTGCGCGGTAAATGCCAACTGAACCTGTGGGGTGTTTGATGGTGCGGAATGAAGTGTCCGCATCAGTGAGCTCCTGGTGGTGGCACTCTGGTTTTGGAGATGTGAGTGAACTGTATTGTCAGTATGGTGGACATACTACTTAATTCCTTTTACAGGAAGGAAATGTAAGGTCAAGATGAGTACAATTATCCATGACCAACAAAATCAGCTCAAACTGCTACTGCATACTTTCCCAGTTCAGTGACCCATCAGTCAGCCAAACTGGATGACTAAAGAAAATAGATTTACATCTGAATTCTCTACATATATTCAGCTGAGGTGATATGCTGTCCCTTTAAATTGTGTCATTAAATAGGATAAGTTCCCTCTCCTACAGAAAAGTAAATGGAAAAGCCGATAGTCTCAAATTTTTAATTGAAACCTTTGCTGGAAGGTTTCAATTTTCACTTGGAGAAATTAGCAGGCAGCTACTAACTGGGAAACGGTGGCATTGTTTGCAATGAATAAAGTCTGGTGAATCTTCTCTTCACATTCTTCTTATGCAGATACTCTGATATTATACTGTTGTATAGTATCCATTCATGTATAACTTTGTGTCACAACAACAAAAAATGTGAACCTTTATAAGGAAAGTTTATAAGGAAAAGAAGTTTTAGCTCCAGTTTTGGAGGTTCAAATCTAAGATTGGGCCTATCCCAAAGGGTTCTTGGAACTATCAGGAGGGCATCATTACAATGATCATGCTCTTAGAGAAAGATTTTGTCTGGAGATAGGAAACCGCACTGCAACCCCTCAGACATTCTCACTGTTGTAACAATTCTTATGAATGGCTACACTAATCCTTCCTCGAGCAGTGTGACCCCAGTGAGCCCACCTCTTAAAGGGCTATCACATCAATGCCATCATTCTAAAAGATCAAGCCTGATAAATCCACAAACTAATTCAGCACCATAGAAGTCAGAAACAGGATATAAATGAGAAAGATAGCATGTGAATTAATGTGAGTCACCGAAATTGACTGTTTCAGAGGCTGTAATGTATACATGTGTATAATCTTTGCCTTCTGCCTTGGTGGTGGTAGTGTTTTGGTTTAGGGGCATTTGTTTGTTTTGTTTCTTGGATATATTATTGTCTAATATTCTTGTACCAGCCCAAGTATACAGTTTAGACTGTCCTTGAACTCATAGCAATGCCTCTACCTCAACATCTTAAGCACTGGAATTACAGGCATGCACCCTGTACCCAGCTATTTCCTGGTTTTCTGGTACAGTTTTTAAATGTTACATAACACCATGCATGCATGTGACCCAGAAAGAGAAAAACAGACCTATTGGAAAGTTAATAAAAGTCGGCAGTAATCTGTTTCTCCAGTTAATCCTGCTTGCTTACACTTCCCAGCTTGTTGCTGTGTCTTTTGAACATGCTATAAATTAGTCCATAAAGACATTATCTCCATATGACTTATCACCAGAGGTCTTTGTAAGTACATCAGATGCAAAAAATAAGAGACTTAGCAAGTCAGTGTGACACAGACTCAGTGATGGAACGGAACAGAAGTAATCTCAGGCTGTTATCTCCCAGTCACTTAGGAGACAGTATCCTGTGGAATTATGTGGAAAGAAAGATGGAGAACATATGCAGAATAATCTCACCCACTCACCAGTCCCCTCGTTGGCCCGGAAGCCATCAATCCTCAGTGTGGTCCTTGGGTCAGCAGCACCTGCACCAGCTGGGAGCAAGACTTCCTGAAGGCTGTCCATCACAGCAGAACCACACCACCAGGCTGAATCCACACAGCTTATCTGATCTTCCCAGGAACTGTAATTAAAGAGAGAACTGATGACTTTCCAAGCAGGCCAGTCTCAGTTGGTGCATTAGCGGCATTGTGTCTGCTTTGTCACCCACAGGAATGGAAACTGTTGTTGGCAAAACAGTCTTGTATCTCTATCACACCTCCCAGTCTCCATCAGTCTGAGAAGGTCTCTCTGTCTTCAGTCCATTTCAGGTTGCTTTCTGTTTACTTCGGTCCCTTCTGTGTGTGAAAGCCACCACTCTGCCAGCCCCTGGGGATAACGTTACAGAATAACGTTGCCCAGTGACAGGATCAAAATTAAAGCCAATTAAGAGCTTTCAATTAGCACTGGGAAGATGGTCCAGTGCCCACAAGTGTGAAAATCAGAGTCCCTAGAACCCATAAAAATACCAAATAGGCATGGTAAGCCACTCAGCTTTGGAAAGTTGACAGACGGTCTCCAGAGTAAGCTGGGTATTGACACTAGCTGTACTACGCAGCTCTGGGTTGTATCGAGAGGCCTTGGCTATGAAGAAAATGGAAGAGCAATTCAGAATGATTTGCTTCAGGCTGCTGAGTGCACACAAGTCATATGCACAGGTGCTCATATGCATAACACATGCACAACACATATTTATCACATGCACACACACACACAAACTAAACAAAGTAGCAGATGATCGAAATGGTATGTGGATGTGAGTGTGGCCATGGGTCTTACATTTAATGAATGCATCAAGCTTTTATAAAGATAGGATTTTGCCAAACAGATATTCACAGACAGAGGAAAATCTGCTGTTATGATTTAGATGACTGAAGTCTTCACAGCCTCAAGTATTGTTGTGATTTAGATGGCTGGTGTTGTCTCCACAGGCTCAGGTATTTGAACATTTGTCCCGCTGTTGGTGGCACTGGGGAGATTCAGGAGATATGGCTTTGCTAACTGAGGTGTGGCTTTGAGACTTTGGAGACTCACCCGTGTCTCTACTGCATGATGTCAATAGAAGATGTGGTCTTCCAGCTTCCTGTTACTACTGCCTTGCCTACTGCTTACTGGGATACTTCCCTACCATGATGGACTGGTTAGGTTTCAGGTTTTCTGTTGGTGGTGGTGGTGGTTGGTTGGTTGGTTGTTTTGTTTGTTTTGTTTTTTTCTCAACTTGACACAAGCTTGGGCCATCGGGAAAGATGAAAATGTAATTGAGAAACTGTCTTTCTCAGATTGGCGTATCGGTGTGATTCAGGGTTCTACCTCTCCTCTCTCCCCTCCTTTTCCCTCCCCTCCCTCCTCTCCTCTCCCCTCAGAGTATCAGGGAGCTGCCGGCATACCAGCTCAGAGAGGACAGTTCCAAGTCCTGGATAGGCAGGAGTGTGGGGGTGGGGGAATCTTAGTGTTTCTGTTCTTTTAAGCAAAGACTTTCTCCAAGGATCTTTAGTGAAACGGCTCTCTGCGACAATCTTAGCTTGTTCAGATTTCTTTATTCAGGATGGGATTGAATGCATGCTCCTTTTATTCGGGGTGAATCAAGGGTTATATGGTTTGGGGGTGAGAATATCCAGGGTGGGAAAAACTGAAGGAAAAGCAGAGAGGCTGAAGGGAAGGCTACTGAGGTTCCTCATTAGCATGGAGAGGCCTTCCAGGTGCAGGGAGGTGACCTACCAGCTGCTTGGGCGTGCCTTGATGCCTGCTCTGAGGTAGGCACAGAAACAGGAAGGATGCTAGTTCTTGTCTCGGGTTCTGAGATTTCCAGGGTTCCATCATGCTTTATCTCACCACACCCCTGCCAGTTCCTCTTGTGGCACAGTCCATGCACCCCACATGTAGGCAACCTGCGGGGCGTTTTCTTGATTGATTATTGAGGAGTGATGCGGGAGGGCTATGTGTGTTCTTCATGCCTGTGGGTCAGGGCCAGCTCTTAACCATGCAATGCGTGGAACCTTTCATGAGAGTTTTTCTGGTTCTCCAATTGTATCTGCTATCTCCTGTGGTGGTGACATATGTAGATCTTTAGTATTATTTCTATTGAGAGACTGTCTGTGGATGTCACTGAGTCACACCAGTACCTGGGTGACAAACATAATTTGGACATGGGACTTTCCAGAGAGTGTCATTTGTTGAATTATTTCAAATTCCAAATTAACACCAGCAAGTATTGGGAATTGTTAATTTTAAAGGACATAGTAGTTCATTTCCTTGTCCTCTGTGTTCTAGAAGGTTAAAAATTAAGTATGAAATCAATGAACTTTACAGGGGAAGAGGCCATAAGAACTGCGACATAAATCAGGAGAGGAACATTCGAAAGAAACAAACTGCGTAGTAGCCGAGGCTCTGGATTGGCCCGTCTGGGTAAGCTGACAGCAACGTGCCAGAGGAACCAGGAGCCAACCACGGCCAGCTCTTCCAGGAATGGGCTAGCCTGGTCCTTTCCTTGGCCAAATACCGTGGCTTCAATAAAATTATAAACAAATATGCAAAAGTTAATAAAATTATAAATAGATATGCAAAAAGTTATTTGAAAGGAAAACAATGTCTTTCCAACTAAGCGTAAGACTGCCTTTGGTGAGACAGTCTCTTCAGAGACTAAGAAAATCCTGCAACCCTTAATAGCAATTGTAGATGGGAGCCCATAAGGCTTACCATCCCCCATCTCCAGAACTCAGTGATTGACAAGGATCCCTGGTCATGGTCCTGACATAGCTTGCAAGCGACTCTGACCCTGCTACTGTCCGCGGCACCAAGCGCGTTCACTCAGCACGGTCAGCTCGGGGAGCCCTTTAAACATGGCGGCTCTGCGATGCAAGGCTCTGAGACGGTGTACCTCTAATCATGGATGCATTCTTTTCCTGGTGATGGTTTCAATCTTTTGTGGCTGTTCTTTTACCCAGGGACGCATGGAGCGAGGAACAATTTATCTGGGCTCTTATCCTTCTAACCTTCCAGTCGCCTCCTTACCCCATTGCTGAAAATGTTACTTCCGAATAGCTTGGGGGTCGGCATTGCACATCCACTTATCTTAACTGTGTGATAGTTAAAGGAAGGAAAACTGTAGTTATAGTTTTATTGGTAGCCTGTAAGGGGGAAAGAAACACACTACAGGATTTTTGTCTGGGGATCTAATTTATTGGAAACAAAGATTCTGTGGGAACGAATAAAGAAAATGCTCATTTGCAGACCATGTGATGAAAATGCACTCTCTTCATACATGAGAATCACCTGTGTGCCTAACCCGGGACAACCACTATAGATGAAGTGAAAGATTCCAAGCTTTAAGGAAAATGAGCCTTTAAAATTCCTTGGTCTGGGGAATGTTTTTATTTTATTTTTTTACAGTAAGAC